>NW_026271366.1:0-1115 GCF_000697945.3 Frankliniella occidentalis | reverse complement strand
CCCCCCCCTCCCGGGGAAAAAAGAAGGGAAGAAAACAAACCCTTGAAAACTCGGAGTAAGGAAAATGCAAACGACTTGCAGAGAATGTCGTTCGTCACGGTAGGGCGAGTATATAGCCTTTAGCCTCCGTCCTCCCCGGAGTCGTCGTGCTCTCTGCCTCTGCCTCTCCCCTCGTCTCCACTAATCGTCCACAAGTTCCTCCCATGGCCGTCCCCAACATTTCCGTCTGACCGCTCTGGCCGCAGTACCATTGCCTTCCCCACCCCCATGCCATGACGGAGTGAAGTATATAATGTCGAATGAAATAGTCGCAATCGTTGGTTCTTGACAGGTTCTTGAGGTGAGAGGTACAGAAGTGACCCGTCCCCTTGACGTCGTGCTCTTCCTAGGGTGGCGTATACTGTACCGCATGCAGGCGCGCGACCGAGTTGGGAGGTGCATGGTGGGCGGTGAACGTTAGGCAAGCACGCCTGCGTACGGTTGAGTTATAACCAGGCAAAATAAAGAGCACGGCGTTAATGTGAACAACCGCACCCAGCCGAGCGGCTGGGTACACAACTTCGTAATCATAATCCTTCTAAAATCTATTCCAATCTACAGATTTTAAAAGAAATTTTTCGAATCCCCCTGAATCTGTAGGGATTGCATCCCCTGTACACGATTTTTTCAAAGTTATGTTCCACGTGGCAGGGGGCAGAGATAGGCGTGCGGCGTAAGGGGTCGTCCAGAAGCACGTCCGCCACTCGCCGTAAACCTATCAAGCTCAGCCCAGACATGCACAAAGCTCTCAGAGCGCCTGATGGGTGGGCAGCACCGAGCCTGCAGCGCACGCGTGTACTGCGGGCTGGCCTACCCCGAGCCTCGCAGGCGTCGAGGTTCTCGTAATTTGCAGCGAATGAATCTGAGAAAGAACCGGACGTGCTTTGTGTGGACGAGCCCTCCCTTATGTCTTAAAACAATTGCCTACGGCGGCCTACAGGGAGAAGGTCGTGAACAGGACGCTGAGAAATATGTGAGTATGCTCTCCACCCCCTCCGCCAACTCTTTCCCCCTCGCCGCCGCCGCCGTTCCTAGAGCGTTACACTTATTTTCCTCTTCCTCTGCCCCTCACCCCC
>NW_026271365.1:0-1943 GCF_000697945.3 Frankliniella occidentalis | reverse complement strand
GGGGGGGGGGACGTCCAGGCCACGCTGCCGCCGCCGTACCGGCTGCTCCTGCACGGGGCCTCGCTGTCACGGTGTGAGCTGGCCGTCCCGGCCGGGCCTGTCGAGTGCCGCCCCTGTCTGTCTACTCGCTGCCCCCCGCCCCTCCCCCTCTCGGTGCCCCCTAGCCTTCTGTCTCTGCTTGGCGCCGCGCCGCACCGTGCCTCCCTGCGGGACCCGCGATGTCCTGTCACCGCCGCGGCCGCCGCTGCTGCACCGCGCTGCTACTGCTGCTGCTGCAGTGTTTACTGATAACGCCCTATTTATACACTGATAAAAATAGAGAGAGAGAGAGAGACCTCCCGACCGAGCTGCTTCGCGTGATCGCGCGGGGGAAGCGAGGGGGCGTTGCGGAAGGGTTGGGTAAAGGGGGGGGGGGGTGCCATCCGGGGCTCCTCCATCAGATAAGGCACAAGCCCAGCAGGCTGCCAGCCGGCCACACTGTCAGTGGAAACAAGCTTGGGAGAGGAAATGATTTGAGCTGCAGCTGCGTCGTCGTTTTCTGATCGACTATTACATCAACTATGAGATTTAGCCACTTTATGTTTTTACAGTAACTTTCGAGTAGTTATCCCTTCTTGTGAGACTTCGTGTCGTACTGCTTACCTCTGCTGGACGGACGCAAGCAACAAAACAGCAGCATATCAGCCCCTCCCCGCCGGTGGGCCGCATTGCTAGTTTATCGTTCAGCTGGCCTGATTTCAGCGCTCACCCTCCTCGCCCTCCTCCCCCTCTCTCCTCCCCCTCCCTGCTCGAAGGGCCGGGCTGCCCACTCTGGGGTAATTGAGAGGTCAGTGGGAGGGCCCGATGGACTGGAGGCAGATAGTCGGTGCGTCAGCCAGATGCCGTTCGTGTACTGCCTTCTGTTGGGGGCGCTGGGGCGCCCTGCTCCTCCGACCCGGCGGCCTCTTTTGCCTCTTCACCACTGCCATCCTCGGCGGGCTTTAGAAGTACTCTTTTCTGCCCGACAATCGACCCCGCCGTCAGTTCCTTGTCATATAATAGTCACTCCCTGCCCACGCCGCGCGGCTCACGCGGGGCCCTCTTTCATCTTCATCCTTTAGACACCGAAGGTGAAAAGAGACTGGCTGCTGACTTGACGCACGAGCGGGCGCTTCTCTTTCACCCCCCGCCCCCCTTTCCTCTCTATTTCGACGCCCACTCGCGGCACACAACCCGCTTTAGGGTTTAGGAAGAGTATCGCCAGGGGAGCTCTCCGACACTCCCCCCGCTGTGTGGGCGCCTCGCCGTAAACATCTTCCAGGAGCGGTTTCCGTTCCTGCTCGGCACGACACTGCTGCCGCTGCTGCCCGTCAGGGCGAGCACCCTGCAGCCGGGGCGGCCGCCGCCTCGCCGCGCGCCACCCCGCCTCCCCTACCCATACCCCCCGGCGCAGCTGACAGCCGACAGCCGAATTTGTTTCGCGCGTCACGAGTCGCGGCCCGGCAGAGCAGTCACGCCAAGGCCATATCCTCCTGCTGCGCGTCCTCCTAGTCCACGTCGTCGTCCACGCGTTCGTTCGAGTCCTCTTTTGCCTCTTGGTTCACGTCTTCGCCCACGTTCTCGTCCTCCTCCTCTTTCACGTCCTCGTTCTCGTCTTCCTCCTCGTCCTCCTCGGCCCCCTCCTCGCCCACCTCCTCGCCTTCCTCGTCCCCCTCGATTGTCCAACACGCGTCCTCCTCACCCTCGCCATCCTCATGTTCGTTGTCCTTGTGCTCATCGTCGTCGTCCTCATCGTCGTCCTCCTCCTCGTCGTCCTCCTCCTCGTCGTCCTCCTCCTCGTCGTCCTCCTCCTCGTCGTCCTCCTCCTCGTCGTCGTCCTCCTCCTCGTCGTCCTCCTCCTCGTCGTCCTCCTCCTCGTCGTCCTCCTCCTCGTCGTCCTCCTCCTCGTCGTCCTCCTCCTCGTC
>NW_026271364.1:0-1218 GCF_000697945.3 Frankliniella occidentalis | reverse complement strand
GGGGGGGGGTGGCACTACTTGGCGTTCAAATGAAATTACTCCCGGGGCCCAACTCCTCCTCCCCGCCCTCTACGCGTCGACTTTTACCTTTCGCCGTCCGCCGCGGCCCTGCCGGACAGCATGCTGTCCGCCCCCGCACGACGCCGCGCGCTGCAGGTCGCTGCAGTGTGGCCGAGTGTGGCCCTGGGCGGCCCTGGTCGGGCTCGTGGGACGCGAGCGTGAAAGACTTTTCTCACACCTCTGCCCGCATGGCACGGAGCCATGCGCTGCGCCGCCGTGAATATGCATGTGCAAGAGAGAAGGGCCGGAAAACAAAGAATTCAAATTGACACTCGTGTTTTGTTGTGTGTCGCAGCTGGACGACGCCGCCCTCCAGCTTTACAAGGATGGCGACTTCGGCCCCTACCTCGACCTGGACGCGTCCATCGCTGAGCAGCAGGAGGACTTTGAGGACTTCCACGCCAAGTAAGTATAGTGTGGGTCACGCTCATGCAATTCTAGCTGTGCTGGGAGAAGTCGTCGTGGCCGCGTCGCCGCCGTCGCTTGGCTGGAGCGTGCCGGACTGGACTGGGCATCTGGGGCGGGCGGACGCTCGGCACGGCGCGGCTCCGGCGCGGCTCCAGCGCGGCTCCAGCACGCCGCCGTCGAGGAGCTAACGCGGTCAGGAAGAGAGCGAAATGCGCTGTAAGCGATCCCAATTTATTTTGTTGGAGAAAGGAATGGCGCGCTGTCCGGATGGCGTGGCGGCCGCGGGTCGTGGAGGGCGGCCGGGGGCCGACAGGCTGGCAGGCTCCATAGGGCCGGGAGGGCTGCCTACCCCGCCAGGGAGAGCGGGAGACAGAGACAGCCCGGCGACTGCGGGTGGGCAGCGCTATCACCCGGCACGGCACCGGCTCTGTCGTGCCCTCCCGAGTCCTGCCCGAGTCCTGCCGGAGTCCTGCTGGAGGCTCCAGGTCGGCCGCCGCGCCGCTATTACCCTGCCGAGAGCCCGCGGGCCCGTCATCTGGTGAACCCGAACCGAACGGCAAAACATTTTGCACAACGACCGGCTGGAGTGCGCTCGAGTCCATAACCGCCTTCCGCTCTGGGCTGGTTTCCGTGCTGCCGCGGTGCTGTTCGACACTCGAATACGTTCGCCGTCGTTATGCTCATCACCTGCAGGCAGTGAACGATGCTGTGGGCGGGTAGCGAGAGGTGTCCGTGAGAAGGGGAAAGGGG
>NW_026271363.1:0-1327 GCF_000697945.3 Frankliniella occidentalis | reverse complement strand
TCTCTCTCTCTCTCTCTCTCTCTCTCTCTCTCTCTCTCTCTCTCTCTCTCTCTCGTCGAGTTCCCGCCCCCTCTTTCTCTCTCCTAGTCCAGAGGAGGGCGGTAGGTGAGGCGAGGTGAGGTAGGCGAGTGGCCAGACACTCCAATCTCCAATTCGGATGTAATCTGCTCTAACGGTGCCCCCTCTCCTTTCCCCCCCTCATCCGGCGCCCTGCGGCTCCTACCATAAGTGTTGCTTGGCAACAAGGTGGCAAGGAGAGGAAATGAATATACCGGGGGAAATCCCTATGGCGATAAACATCCAAGCCGCGAGCTTGAGTCTGCGCTGCACTCCCGAGCCTGTGTGTGTGTGTGTATGTGTGTGGCAATGCAGCCTGCGCCTGCGCCCCGCCTATAAAATGTCAACGAATAATAAGCATACCCGGCGCGACGTACTGTAATGTACGTGAGTGTGAAGAGCTCCGCCGCTGCCAGCTCTGCGCCCGAGGCTCTACCCGAGGCTCTACCCGAGGCTCTACCCGAGGCTCTACCCGAGGCTCTACCCGAGGGTGGCTCTGCCCGTGGCTCTCCCGAGGCTATGCCAGGCCAGCGCCAGCACAGCCCGAGCACATGTGCAGCAACGGTGACGCCCCCTGATGGCTCTGCTCCTCGGCCTCCCTATCGTCCACGTGCGGTCCGCGGTGGGCTCGTGGACGACGATAGGGCACTGCCGCTGCAGCTTCCAGATAAGCTTCTACTGCACCACCCCGGCCCGGCTCACACGTCAAAGCACCGCCACTGCACTGCAATACAGTGATGTACTGCCAAGCATGTGCGCACACCTGCTGCTACTGCTGCTGATAGCCGCATCACATTTGCACATCGTCAAAAAGAATCGTAATTTACCGGGTCGTGAATTTTAAGAGCGATCTGGTGACTTCAAGGGTGTTCCTTTTACTTACATGCATGTGCCAACATACTCAACCTCGCCTTTGGAACATTGAGTGCAAACAATTGGGGGCTTGCCATAGGGTAACGCAGCAAAGTAAGAACCCTTCGAACCAAAAGTTTGTCCGTTTTGCTCTCCCACTGTTGAGGCCCTAAAGCGTAACCTGTGCATTATGACATTTAGTTACATTTCTGAAAAAAAAAACGTCTGCTAAAAATAAAACAAAAATTTGTAGTCGTCTGAAAAGAGTGGGTGGCTTGGCAGGCTGGCAGGCAGGCAGGCGCTGTGACGGGCGCAAAGGCCGCTCGCTATCAGATTCCCCGGCAGGGCAGCAGATTAAAAACGTTTCGCGGCCGACAGAAAAACGCACCGCACACCATACCATACAGCCATGGGGTGG
>NW_026271362.1:0-3034 GCF_000697945.3 Frankliniella occidentalis | reverse complement strand
TTTTGTGCTGGATCAGAAGTCCTTTTCAGGACTGGTTAGTCCTTTTCAGGACTAGATTGTAAGTCTAAAGTGTACGCCATTTTCTACTGCCTTGATATCTACCCAGCTATCTTCATTGCCACTTTGCCAAAGTCTTGCATGGTTTCATATACAGCTCACCTTAACTGTTCTTCAATGAGTGTCGCTGATGACAACTTTGCCGAAACTTATTTTATCCGTTGTCGCTTCCATAGTTCTACTTGGTTCTGTCATTTTAAACAGCTACTTTGTCTTTTGCCTCCTCTTATGGCTCACCTATCTGATTTAATCAAGCTCCTAATTTGTAGTAGTTTGACCAATTTTGGGTAGTATTTTCCTGTGAATTACACGTTTGGCCATTTTCCCATTTTTTAGTAACTGTAGTGAGTTTTCTTTGAGCTAAGTAAAAAAACACTGAGTGTTAGTAATGAAAGTGATTGGACAGTTTTGTGTGTCCCTGCTTTTCCTTTGGCCGTAAACTTCTTATGTTGTTCGGCAAAATGTAGCCTTTAATAATGCTGTAAATCAATTCTCTCTAGTATTTTCATCTAAAAATGCTGCATGCTTCTTTCTTAAATGCACTAATCAGAATTTTGGATTTTTCAATATTTTGATGAGTATTTGCTTCTCTTAGGTGTGGATAAGGTTGATTCAGAAGGAGTTGAAGTTATAACAATAGATTCAGATACAGACGATGCACCCTGCCCAGTCAAAGAGGAATTTGTCAATGGTGATGGTTTGGATTCTACCTTGAGCGAAGTACTAGATGGTAGGTCTTTCAAACTATTACTATTAGAAAAGTAAGAAATTGTATGGATCTATTACGAGGCGGCATGGGTTGGAATATATACAGGAATAGTTGATGTTGGTCGTAAAGAAAATATTTTTTATTTTTACCTATGCTGCAATAATACAATTTAGAGAAGTGATCTCTCTTCTAGGAATTGAAAGTGGAAACCTAAATAGTAATGCATGTCCAGTATGTGAAGTTAATGGACCTCCTGGACCCAACTCTGCTCACAAGTGTGCAGAGTGTCATGTACCAGTCCATTCATTTGGCTGCTCTGTACAAAACCCAAATGGTGTAGAGGGATATGGTGGGAATGACAGAGTCTGTCTACCATGCTCCAGAAAAGGTTAGACAATACTTTACCTAGGAAGACCTGAGTATAATACCTAAATATTTCTCAACTGATAAAAATTGTCTTTTGCAGTCAAACCAACCAAGACAAATAGGTACAACCCATCATGGAAGTGTCACACATGTGGCAACAAGGATATAGTATTGTAAATTGCATTGCAGCTGCAGAAAATTTTCTGTTGTAAGTTACAATGCTAAGAGATGCCTGTATAGTTTATGCTTCTCTCTGTTGCAGGAAAACTATAAAAACACCTGGTCCATGCCTTGGCTGGGAGTATTATGGATGTTTTGCTTCATCCTGTACGAAAGACAAACCATTTTTGTTTTGGGCTCCGAAAGGTAAAGATAAGATCTTCTGTCTTATGCAAACAAAATTAAATTTGTGAACCTACTTCCCATATGTACTTGACATTTATTTTTGTATCCTTCCTAGACAAGTCAAGTGAAAAAATAGTGTCACCAGGGAAGCGGATCAATGTAACCCAGCGCAAACAGAAAGGTTATTATCAGGGAGGAACACGCCTTGTGTGGTAACTTCTCCAGCTTTGTCAACAAAATCAGTTGTCATTTGGTTTCCCAGGCAACTTTTTGTAAAATTGGCACTAATGCTTTTCTCATAAATTTTTATTTTTCTTACATCTATTTTTATTTGTGTTTTAAAAGTCATTTCTCTCAACAGGTCCAAAAAGAAGTTACAGTGAACCTTTATCACATGGTAAGTCTTCTATAATTATTTATTAGGTTCATTGGGTCTATTGACAAATTTATAAAAATATAATGGTGTTTTCCATTTCTTTTTTTTCATGTAGGTGAGATAACTGGAACTGTAAGTTAACATAATAATACTCTTTAAAAACCAATTCTGACACCACACCTTAACTTCCTCATGTACCACTTTTTGTTTGTTTCTAGGAGCAGCCAATGAAAAGGACAAGGCCAATGCGCCAGATACAATTGCCTTTGAAAATTAGGAGATCCTACGTATTTGAAACGCCTTAATTCGAGTCACCGATGCAATTTGTGCACTATGTTATATCCCAAAATCGCAGTCTAGTCATAAGTCTAGCAAGATTCCAACTGCAGTCAAACCCTGTTATAGCGTTGCACCTCGGGGAAGTAAAATCGCGATGTTATAAGCGGGTTAATTTTGCATGGAAAATTGGATTTTGGTTCTAGGAAATCGCGACGTTATAAGCGGGTAAACGCTACATCCGTAAACGTTATAACAGGGTTTGACTCTACCAGTTTTGATTACTTTTATGTTTATCGTTGTACAATTATTTTTGATAAGATTTCGAAGTTTGACTTTACCAGTTTTGATTACTTTTATGTTTATCGTTGTACAATTATTTTTGATAAGTTCTACCCCATGTTATCTGAAATTCAATCTAGCCATCATAGGTCTATCAAGATTCGAACTACCAGCTTTGATTACCGTACTTTAATGTTTATCTTTGTAAAATTATTTTTGATAGAATTCAAGATTGTATACGTGTTAAATCAATGAGTAGGTATTTTGTTTTATGTTTTGAATACCGGTATTTTGCTGTATTGAGTTTTCTTTGATTCGTACATAGTTTTACTCAGTGACTTGCAATTCATTAAAAAAAATTGAATAGAGATCTGTTATCTTTGCAAGTGGCTCCCATCCTTGAGTAGTCCTCACATCTAGTTCAAATAATAAAACATAGGTAAAATAATGCATGGAATCACAAATATCAGAAGTCACCACGGCGCAGGGGATACAACACTGGGATCACTAGCCACATCAATTCCATGCAACCAACTCGTGAATTATCTGATATTTTATTTATTTAAAAAGACAATATTACACACGAAGCCTACAAGGTCTTGCCTTTCGCTAGGTAAACTAAT
>NW_026271361.1:0-1389 GCF_000697945.3 Frankliniella occidentalis | reverse complement strand
CGCTGTTAAAGCTGTTCATGAATGTTCCAATTTGTATGGCAGTTATTGATGGCCTCTTTATACCTTGTGTGCATTTTTTATCCCCCCTTTTCCAACGCGATAATTTGTGATATGAACCGTCCGTTAGACGGAAGGTGCCGTGTGGGCGCATCCGGTCCCTTCTGCTGCCCCTGATACCTACCTCCCCCCTCCTCCTCGCCTCGGCCCCACACGTCGTGACCCACACTGACGCGTCGCACGCCGTAAACCTCGCTAGAGGGAGAGAGAGAGAGAGAGAATTGTGGGCCGTGGAACAAATGGCGCCTAACCGTTGGCTGGGTGTCGGCGCCAGGGCATGCGTCACGTAACGGCAGGAATGGCCCAGTCCCAGTCCTCCCCCCCCCTTTCGTCCCCTCTGGACACGCCCCTGCCCTGGTGTCTCCGGCCGTTAGGGAAAGGGTATAGAACAAACAGAGGAGGGGCCGGCCGCCCGCTCCACGGCACACCGGCTCGCCTGCCAGGCCGTTTCCCAAAGGGACGCTGACACGGGCCCCCCCACGAACTCCCCGTGGCTCAGCCCTTCTTACGAGTTTAGACGACTTTTTAAGACCAGTTTCCAGCCGCCAAACAACGGCAACGGCGGCAGTCAAAGGAGCTCCGTCCGGCTCCGGGCGCGGCTGCGGGGAACCGCAGGCGCCTGTGACCCGCTGAGTAGGCAACCCGCCGCAACGTGGTGCCCGTCGGTTGCCTACCCTCCGAGTCACAGGCGCTTCAAGATGCTCAGGTTTCATCGTCAGTGTTTATCCGCCGAACAATTAGATGTTCTTACTCCTTTATTCTTCCATCATGTTCCAGGTGTACTTCTCGCTGACGACGCTGGTGGTCGGGTGCTACCTGTACGAGGAGCAGGTGGTGACGACGGCCGCCAACGCGACGCGCTCGGCGGGGACCACCGTCAGCCTGCTGCAGGCCGAGGTCGAGGCGGAAGGTGAGTAGCATGGAGGAACATCCTCGGAGAATTAGTTGAGTTTCCGAGGAAGGGTGCCGCAGCAGAGGGCAGCAAACGGAATCACTATGTGGAGGGGCCGCCGGGCGGGCGCTGCTGGGCGGTAGACGTCGTACCGAGGGATTTGAACCCCAGCCCATAGCCCGCCCCGAGACGGGAGGGGGATTTGTGGTGTAATCCGAGTCCGGACCGGGATCTCACGGCGGGCAGGCCGTCATCTGGATGACGCCTCTGATGGCCGACAAAGCACGGCGCGGCACCAGGCCAGGGGGAGAGACAGCTGAAACAACGCGCGACAGGCGAGAGAGGGAGAGAGAGAGAGAGAGAGAGAGAGAGAGAGAGAGAGAGAGAGAGAGAGAGATGGAGGAAGGAAGCAGGCGAAGAAGAAGTCGCGGACAAACAAC
>NW_026271360.1:0-1173 GCF_000697945.3 Frankliniella occidentalis | reverse complement strand
GGGCGGGGCAAGGGGGAGGGAAGACAATGCTCGGCGTTAACGCGATCGGGCTATATATACGGCGCGCCCCCGGCCAGCAGCATCAGCACTCAACCCTCTCCTCTCAGCCCGACAGGACAACAGTCCCACCAACAGACTCGCCATGATCTCCAAGCTGGTGAGTGAGCGCCGCCAGCACCACGACGGCGCCAGCGCCAACGCCAGCACCTTGTGGATACTTCACCTCTGTGTGCTTCAAGCAGTGCTCCCTCGTGCCGTGTCTAGTGTAGTGTTAAGATCGAATACGCAAAGTGCTCGCCAGTGCTCAACACGAACTACTTTTATTTGGTTTCACTTTTTTAAAAGCTCTTCAAATGTCCTGTTTTTTGTTGTTGTTGTTTTTTTTAAAATTAGTTTTGTTGTTTTTTTGGAAAAAATATTCGGGGAGGGGGGGACTCCCCGTCGATGAGCGCGTGCATGCCCATGTGTTTTCTCGAGTCCCACCAGGTTTCGGTGGAGTTCAGTCCGAATCTGAAAAGTGATTGCGAAAGGGCGCCAGAGCGCGGCCGCGCGCCCGTGGCCACGCACCGTGACCACGCACCCCGTCATCGGGGACGAGCAAGTGGAGCGGACGAGGGCGTTTAGCCGGCGCAACATCGCGCTGTGATTGACTCTCTTCTCCTCTCGGTTGCAGGTGGTCCTCGCGGCGGCGGTGGCGGTGGTCGCCTCCCAGGCGGCGCAGTACCCGGCGGGCGTCAGCCCGCACCTGTGCCCCAACTACCCGCACTGCGACAACGCGCTGCTCGCGCTGCACGCCCAGGGCGCCGCCAACGCCCCCGTGCACGCGGCCGCGTACGCACCCGCGCCCAACTACAACAACTACAACCCGGCGCCCAACTACAACAACTACAACCCCGCCCCCGCCTACAACCCTTACAACGCCGCGCCCGCCGGCGTGCCCGCCGCGGCCCAGTACCCGGCCGGAGTGTCGCCCGCCTCCTGCCCCAACTACCCCTACTGCTCCGGACACATCGGCGCCCCCGGCCCCGTCGCCGCGCCGCCGCTGCCCGGCTTCTCCTCCAGGCAGTACCCCGACGGCATCTCCCCGTCCACCTGCCCCAACTACCCTTACTGCCACTAGAGCCGTACCCGCCCTTCCCTGGGCCGGCGTGCCCCTTCCCCTCTCCCCCCCCC
>NW_026271359.1:0-1107 GCF_000697945.3 Frankliniella occidentalis | reverse complement strand
CGGCGGCAAAGACCCCTGGCGAAACGAGTTTTTAAAGCGTTTGTACAAACACCTTAGAGCTGGTTTTCTTTGGGTTTTTGGCATGTTTCTGAAAACACGCTACGACTTAGTTGTTAACGGCTGAATCTGTACCACGAAAACATTATTGACATAGGTTCTTTGGCGTTACCAGCGTGTTACTAAAGAGTTTCTGAAACGGGAACTTCGCGTTCACAACGTGTTTTTAAACGGTTTTCGGCGTTTCTCGCATGCATACCACTGCGTTTCTCGTGTGTTTGTAGGTGGTTTTCAACTGAAGGCACCAGCATGCTTCGGAGGCCGGCATGGGGATCTTAGGAGAATAGCTCCTCAAACAGTAGCAGTAGCAAACTGCCGATATTTTAAAATAAAAATTGAAAATCATTTTTTCCCGAAGGTGCTTTCCGGTACTCGCAAGGAGGGCGGTCGCCCCTTTGCTGTTTCGGATTCATACGGACATCAGAGTAAGGGGTCGTCCACATATTACGTCACGCGATTTAGGACACTTTTTCACCCTCCCTCCCCCATGTCACGCACCATCACAAAATCTGAACACCCCCAACCCCCTTATGTCGTCACATTTTCGACATAAATCGCAAAACATACAAAATTTTACATAAATAGCGAAGGATTAATAGAGGTGATAAAATGAGTGTTAAAGGTGACATCGCTGCATTTAAAGGTATCATTTTCCATAACGTATATACTCGATTCTCGGAGACGCCTTGAATGCCGTCCCACCGTGTCTTACCGCCGCCCGCGTGTGCATCCTCCCTCGGTCATTCACTAGTCGCTATGGGGTAAATTGACACGATAGAACCTGCTAAAATACGTATTTTCTTAACTCAAAAAATGTGACGTAACGGAGTTCTAGACCCCCCCTCCCCCCACGTCACACATCCATCACGATTTGACAACCCCCCCTCCTCCTAAGCGCGTGACGTAATATGTGGACGACCCCTAAGAAAATGCGGTAGTCACAATCTTGTAGGCTGTCATCATAGCTTCGTCGGTTGCCACACAGAAGGATACACGCCTACCGCTGCCAGCGCCGGGATTGGAACCCGGCGATGCCAACTCAGCGTCCTC
>NW_026271358.1:0-1456 GCF_000697945.3 Frankliniella occidentalis | reverse complement strand
GGGGGGGGGGGTGAATGATCGAGCCGACCATAGCAAGGAGCAGCGAGCAGCGCCTCCTGCGGCACGGCAGCCGACGATCGTCGACTGGTCGACTGTGTAACGATTCCCAATCGTTTAAACAGCGGCCAGTCCGTTTGCTCTTTGCCACAGATGTCGCCGCCGCATCCTTTCCTCCTCGTCGCGGTGCCCGATAATGTGTGTGTGTTCCTCGGTACGTATGTTGTTTGTGCGCGCACGCCCGCCGCTGTTTGCTTGCCTTTAGCGAGCAGCGAACATAGGCCCCGGGCCCCTTCGCGAGGTAAATTGCTTTCGATGTGTACTGTACACCACTGAGAACTACGCGGCGGCGGTGCGGGGACCGTCCTCATCAGGACCCTCCTCCCTCGGGGGACGGCACGGTATGGTGCACACTGGTACCTGGTGCTGCTCCTCGACGCCATCGGCGTCCTCCCGGTGGCGGACGCGCACGTCGTGCTAGTCAACCAGGGGTTGCTATAGAGCATGCAGGCTGTCTAGCGCCCCCCCCCCTTCCCCCCCCGCATCACCACTGAGGCTGTTGTACGTCAACAGTGAGCTGAGGTCGGACTAGCCGAGCGGTTGCCCAGGGCGCGTCGAGCATGTCAAGCAAGCAGGTCTCTGTCTTCGGGAGCGCCACGTCCAGGGCGTGGCCGTCTGTAGAGTACAGTCGTGAGTAGGAGCCCCCGGGCCGCCGTCGGCCGTCGGCCGTTGGTACACTGTAAATGTGGCGGGTCCACCATCAGGACACCTGTGAACTGCCTTGATCGTCTTATGAGGGTCTCTAGAAGCACAAGGTGTCCGGCAGCTGTGCGACTTCAAACGTCGGGTGCGGCGGTGCGTTCAGGCTAGGCGGCAATCTCGGTGACTCACGTTGGTGTGGGTCAAGCAGCACTCAACGTGTCAAGCCGTACGGGTTTACTAGAACCGTGCAACTCAAGTCGCCCCTGATTCAGTGTGTGTGCGTGTGTGTGTGTTTTGTGTACGCACCCGCCCGCGTGCTCGTTTGCCAACCTCGCCTTCGCCTCCCTCATAAACGCGCTTTTGGACGCCGCCGTGAGCTGCGCAGCAGTTTGACGTGGCCTGCCGAAAGGCTTTACTTTACACACGCGCTGCGCACCAAGGAAGGCGGCCGCCGCCGCCGCGGCTGGCCATCCACATCCAGACCGTTTCTGCCGGGGCCGGCCGGGGCGGCCGCCGCGGGGGCTCGGCTCACAGCCCACCCACCTCTCCCGGGCCGGGGCTTGTGCGCGCCGGGCTGGACCCACAGTACAGTCCCTCTCTCGCACACACACACACACACAGACACACACACACACACACACACACACACGTATGAGTCGTTATTACTGAGAACAACAACGGCAAATCGTCGCGGCTCGCGTGGCCGACCGCCGCGACTCATCAGGTCGGCTAACGGTTATCCCCCCACCCCACCCCC
>NW_026271357.1:0-1167 GCF_000697945.3 Frankliniella occidentalis | reverse complement strand
CGTGTCGAGGGGCGGATGGCGCTCGCCCGCTTCGGTGCCCGGAGCGGCCTCTCATTTGTTATTTTACCTTTTTATGGTACTGTTATTCCTCCTGGGTCGTCATGTTTCGAGTTATGGGCCGTTGTCGGTGCCTCCCGGGCGCGCCGGCCACGACCGTGTCCAGGCAGGGAAACTCGAAGGAAACGGAATGATTGGAAGTGACGTGTACCTCGGGTATCGGTCGCGCCCCTCTGACGCCCCCGTCACGGAGCCCCCGTCCCGACCGGGTGCCGCGTGCCGCGCGTCCCCAAGGAGCTCAGCTGCCCGTGCGGCACACCGAGCGGCACACCGAGCGGCACCGCTCGTCGAAATTCCAACGCCGCTTCGCGTGTCCTGCTTTTATTGCGGTTAATGAATCGGGCGAATAGCTTGATTCTCACTTCGTGAATGTAATGAGAGTGCCGCCTTGTTGATTTTACTTGGCATTCCTCCGCGACTTGTTTGTAAGCGCAATTACCTTATCTTGGCGGGCCGTTGCAATGGAGAGCCAGGCCTCGGCTGGGCGGGCCGACTTTAGGCCCTGGACGGTCCAGGAAGACTGCAGGCCTCGTCCTGGTCAGTAAGATTGCAGGTCTTGTTAGCAGGGACAGGCAACCTGTAGGCCTCGGCCAGTTCAGGGAGACTGCAGGTCTCGATAGGGGCTTGCCAGACTTCAGACCTCGGCCAGGGGAAAGTGCTAGAGGTCCTTATCTTGGCCGAAGAGGCCTCCGAGCTTGCACCGGCTTGCACCCCGAGAACAAGAAATATAGGTCGCTCAGGAATCGCACCCACCCTATCCGGGCGGACAGTAGGCCGCCCACCGCTCAGGCAGGCAGGGCCGCAGTTCGGCTCGGTTAGAGCTACACTTCTGACTTCGGACTGAAATTCTTCGTTCAAGATAAGTTGTCAGGACCTCTACAGGTCTCAGCAGGGCGACAGCGGGGCGGGGCGGACAGCAGGTCTCGGCCGGGCGCAGCCCCTCTGCTGTCCACTTGTTGGCGAGTGTCCATTGTGCCGCACTACGCCGTCCCCTTCACTCCCCCCCCTTCACTCCCCGTCCCCCTCAGGGTCCCGTAACGCGTTAAGTTGTTGTGTACCTCAGTCGGGGCGAGTGATGTGCAAGTTCCTCCCAAATTACAGCGCGCCTCT
>NW_026271356.1:0-2595 GCF_000697945.3 Frankliniella occidentalis | reverse complement strand
AGAGAGAGAGAGAGAGAGAGAGAGAGAGAGAGAGAGAGAGCTTAGGGGGGGGGAGGCCACTGTGGAAAAATGCCTTAGGATCCCGCCCGATAGCGGGGTTTGGAGTGTAGCAGCGAGAGCGTGCTCCCGATGCGTTTCGCGGGATTGGCGATTGGCGGTTGGCCGAATTAGCGACGGGAGGGGATATAGGGGAGAGGGTGGGCCGGCGCGGCGCGCAGGGTGCGGCGAGCAGGGCGGCGGGATCCGAACACGTGACACGGTGAATAACGCCCATATCTGTTTTGTTTTTTCCTTTATTTACATTCGTCGAGCATCAGCACCAGGCAGACAGATTGTGCAATTTCAATCTGTTTCGTAACACGCTTTGTCAATATTGTCATGTGACAGGGAGGCTGCCCGTTATGCTGCTGAATTGGATTGTAGTCTTTTATTACCTGCCTGTCGATATAATGCTTGTGCACCGTCAAAAAATAATCCTAATCAACATTGCCAAAACTTACACCGCACTTGAAATCAAAAGTTTATTAATGTTATTTCTTGTCACTCGCCTGATTTACAATAAGAAATTAAAAGTTTTAAACTCTGACTTGACGGTTTCAAATTGGTTTTGGCCCGGTTCGCAGAGGGGGGGGGTCGCAATAGGAGCATATTGTGTAATTCACGTATCGACTTAACAAGTAAAACTGTATTTTTTTATATATAAAAAAAGCAAAAAGCAAAAAGGTAAGTGTATACACTTTGCTCGGTCGGTTAGCACTCCCAAAACTTGTATGTAATACTTTTTGTTTTTGCACAGTTAGATTTTTACAGACATTCTCTTTTTAAATACGTTTATATGACTTATTGAATGAGTGTTCGAGACGTAATGACTACAAATTTCGTAATTTAGCTCTTTTGATCAACAAAATCGAACAATTCCATTCAGCCTTTGAACATATAATTTTTATTTTTATGTGGATATTTTTGCATTTCTGGTGAAGTTTTGTTCCGAAACAGCGGGGAGGGAGGCAGGGTGATCGCAGCGCGCAACGTTGACCTGCGGCTGTGAGATGAAACTTTGGCCCACTCCACAAAGGCTTTCCGGGTGTATCTGGGGAAGGGGGAAGCCTGTTTGGTGCCTGTGGAGCAGAGCCTGCGGCGTGAATGTGTGTGTGGGCGGCGTGGTGCGGCTTGCCGTATAGTGAGGCGTGGCCTGGCGTGGCAAAGGGGTGGCGCAGCGTCGGCGGGGGGGTTCGGCTGATGCAATGGAGTGGGGAGACGTGTGGGTGTCGGAGCGTGTGCTTTGGTGTGGATGCTGTTAGGGTGCATGCCGTGAGTGCTCTTTGTTCCGTTTTTTTTTTTTTTTTTTTTTTTTTTTTTTTTTGTCTCAACCCCCTGACTCCTTGTGTAAATTTTCTGTTTGATTCATAGACAAGTTAGACTGAAACGCACGCAGTTCAGCCGTGCGCTCCGAACGACACGCAGTTTACCCCTCTAGAGATAGAAACTGCGTGAGTTTTTGAATTGAGCGGCTGAACTGCGTGTCTTTCGGAGCGCGCCGGTGAACTGCGTTGCTCTATCGTCATGTTGTTTTGATTCAGCGTAATCTTTCTTCCCAACATTAAATGAACTTACCCACTACTCCTGTTGGTGAGCGAATTACCATTCGCACTCTTGCAGGGGAGCAAATGAACAACCATTTTTCCCAAGCGTATATAAATTGCCGTTATGCTCCTCACCTACATCCAGAAAATGATATCCTTGAAACAAGGCAAAATTCGTTGCTTAACGCTATTTTGTCTCAAAAAATACAAGGAAAATTGTCCTAAACTCAGGGCAAATGTCGTTAAAATAAAGTATAACTTTCCTTAGATTAACCTAATTTTCTTGCTAACAATTAACCGTTTGTCTGCAACGGATCAAGAAAAAGAAAAGAAGAAGCTATTTTAAGAACATGGCAGCCGGCCGACGGTCGGCCCATGAACTCTTATGAGCCGGCCGCCATGTTCTTGAAGCAACTTCTTCTTTTCTTCTTGATCCTCTGCAGACAAACGGTTATGGAAAACCTCAAACCAAGGTCAAAAGTTTCCTTGTATTATTTTTTAAACGAAATTTCCCAGGTTTAAGGAAACAATTTTCTGGGTGTAAGAGTGTGAATACGGTTGTGTTTTTAACACACATCGACAGAGATGCGTGTTAATTCGTTCGTTAACCTGTATCGGTGTGCGCGATATTCGTACTTTTTTTTTTTTTTGAGTTTCCAGTGTCTACTACATTCCGGCACCCCTGCTATGTGCTGCGGATGACAACAAAGAAGGAGCGCGGTTGCGGCAGTAGCAGCAACAACAGCAGCGGAGGATGCGGTGCGCAGGCAGAGTCGCGCTGGGCCGGCGGCGGCACGTCCCAGTGATACCCAGATTACGCCGTGACTCTCCATCTGGTGCCACCCTGCTGATGATGAGCGCCGCATGCCGCCACGGAGAGGGGCTCCAACCAGGTAGGCGACGTGTGGAGAGTGTGTGCCGTCGGGCAGAAATAGTTGGGGCAGTTTGTTCATGAGGTAGAGTTAGTGTGGCGGCGTCGATGAAGTTTTGTTCGCGGTTTGTTTCACCGTTA
>NW_026271355.1:0-1706 GCF_000697945.3 Frankliniella occidentalis | reverse complement strand
GGGGTCACAAACACGGCCGTTCGTCATGTCCCGCGGTCGTATACCCGGGGGCGCGCCCTGTCAGCTGCACATTTTACCAGCCAGCCCGTCCGACCGACCCCCCCCCCTCCTCCCTCTCTGTCCAACGCTCACCGCCACCCGCTCTCGCTGCTCTCTCCCTCTCTCTCGCACGCCCGTGCATTTCCCCGTGTCGGTTCCGTTCCACTTGGCGTGGTCATTCAGAAGGGGCAGTGCGGCTCAGTCAGTCGGAGCCGAGGAGAGGCCAAAAGGGAAGCAAGGCCCTCCGACGAGGACTCGGCTTCGCAAAGGTGCTGCTGGCGCTTGCACCGGAAGGACCATACCGCCCTCCCTGGGACCTGACTCTGCCCGCGCTCCGTCCATGAACACAGAATCACCCCTCGCGTGTCTCTCCGGACTCCTGCCCTAGAAATGTAAGTATGCGCCGTGTGGCAGCGGTCTTCAACCGACGCTGCGCGCATGTGTGTGTGTGTAGGGGGGGGGGGGGCGGTGTCAGAGCGGACGCTGCAGTGTTGCGGGTTTGACTACTCCCTCGGCGCGGTTAGGCGTCATGGCCCCGGCGTCCTTAGAGGGTATGCAATCCCGCAACACTGTAGCGCCTGCTCTGATACGCCCGGCATGTGCGTCTGTGCATGCATGAGTGCCTGCGTGCGTGCCTTCGTGCGTGTGCGTGCGTACCTGTGCGTGCGTGTGCACCTGTGTCCTGTGTCGGTGTGGACCTGGCGGCACGTGCATAGTGACCGTGCGGGCCCTACGTCGTCCCTTGCTGGCCGCAGTTACGACCGCCACAAACTTTCTTTTTATCACTTGTCCGCCGTTGACAGGGTCAGGGCAACAACGCCCCGCTCCTGGCGGCGGCAGCGGCGCTCGTCGCCGTTTCCAGGAAAGTTGTTGGTGTTATGCTGACGGGCAGGCCGCCGCCCCCGCCGCCCCTCGCCGCGCCGCCCCCGGCCCCGGCCGCCGCCATGTGGGCCGAGCAGGAGGGCTTGGACCGCCGGCGCAAGACGTTCCCGGCATCGGACCTGCGGCGCGCTCGGAAGCGCGCGCCCGCGGCCCCCGAACCCGCGACCGCCGCCGGCCAGGACGCCGTCAGAGTCAGCACGGGCGACCTGCGCCAGCAGCTCAACGAGGTCCTCAGGCAGGCCAGGGCGGACCCCGACCAGGTGGGCGCCAGCGGCATCGGCCGGTATGGAGTGTGACTCACACCCCTCGGTTTTACTCGAGGGGCACCAACACCAAAATTTATGTACTAACTGGAAGTGCACTCAAATAGTGAATATCACCTAATATCCACTGTGCATGCGCTAAGATCTACTGACTATCTTAGACTTTAATTCCCTCGTAAACCGCTAATAATCAAAGTGTGTGCCCCCTCGGATTTACTCTTGGAACAGGCCTTTTAGTGCTGCAGCTCGTCGAGTGTGGTTGTAGGCGAAGGGAGGGTCGGAGCCGAAGTGTGACCTGGAACCACACACTTGTGCTCCACGCACTAGTTGTTGCTTTCTAGGGCGGCTAGTCGTAGTCGTATCCTCAATTTTTGTCAGAACAAAATAAAAATAATTTTTATTTCATTTTCTTGTTGGTCAAAGTCTCACGGGTCGGGTCGGGTCATCCTGCTATCCGTGGTTTATTAAATCAGGTGCCCTTCCCGACCCGACAGCCGCTGGCGCGGGTCTCAGCAGGTGCCG
>NW_026271354.1:0-2144 GCF_000697945.3 Frankliniella occidentalis | reverse complement strand
CCGCCTCTATCGCCTCCATATCCCCCGGCCCGACCCCCCCTTCCTTTACAGTTCCGCCTTTCGTTCCGCTTCCAGGCGCGAGTGAGACAGAGAGAGCGAGGAAATTAATATCAGCAGTGAGGAGACAACAGCAGTGTAGTAGGCGAGGGCGCCTTTCGCGGGGCACTACGGGGCGGCGGAGGAGGCGCCCGGGCAGCCGCGGGAGCGGACAGCTTTGAAATAAGAGCTCGCTTTCAAATGCAAAAATAGTGCAGGGGTGTATTTGCATGGCGCCCCTCTGGCCAATAGAAGGGGTGACGCGGCCGTGCACTCTTTGACAGGGGACAAAGCTTTTAGCCCCCTTTCCCGTGTCGGTGTTTCTTGGCGGCGTTTGCCCTTCGTTAGAGAGCGAAAGGGTTTGAGTCATGAATTTTTTTTTAGCAGAACTAATATGCCCCAAAATGATTCTAGGTTTTTCTTTGCAAATGGCTGAAGTGAATGAGCATGGCGGCCCCCAGTCGTTCTCCGATGCGTTTTCACCGTGCGTCGCGCGGTCATTCGGAAATACAGAAAGCTTCTCTGCTGTATATTGGTGGCTTCGCTTGTAGTACGGCCCCGTGCGCTATGCCTCGCCCGCGCCAGAGTTGTTTCCGGGAGTTACCTGGTACGAGGACACGCGTAGGCCACACGGACAGCCACTTCAAAGCCCGGGGCCGAGTGGGAGGGGGTTAACTACCGCCCCGCAGCCCCGCCCGGCCCGGCGCGCCCCTACTCAAATCAGGATAGTAATTTCAGACAAAAGTGGCCGGCCGAGCTGGGCTCGGGGCTCGGGGCCGAGCTTCCCGCTGAGCGCTGGCTGCAGCGTCGCTATGGCCTAACCAGGGCCTAACCAACCGGCGAACAATAGCGGTCGGCCTGTGTGGGGACCCATGGGGACCGCCGCGCTCCCCGCCCCTGCTCTCGACGGGCGCCCGGGACCAGCCTCCCCCGGGGCCCCGGGGCGGCCGGCGAGACATCCCCGGGGGCGGAACGCCCTGCCCCGGAACAACTGAGGCACAAACCTGGAGGGTGGCTGGAGAAGTACAACCCGGCACTACTCGGGTATGCTGTGTGAGGCAGTGGCAATAGTCATGCGCAAAAGTGTAGGGCGGGTGTGGCCAACTTCATAATCTGAAAGTTACATTAACAGCATTTTGTCTTCTTGCTTCGGCCATGACTTGCTCGCCGCACGAGACGTCTGGTCTGGTCGTCCCTCCAGGGCCTGCTCTAGGACCCTCTCGGAGGTCTTGACGTCGCCCAAACTTTGGGTCCCTCCGAGCAGCAGCAGCAGGCTCTCCCCTTCCTCTTCCTCGTGGGCGGGTGGCGCACAGCTGCCCCGAGGCCACGGAGACAATGTTCAACCTGGAGATACGCGACAGGCCTTTATCATCATCTGCAAGAATGGAGCGGCGGCCGGCTGCTGCTGCTGCTGCGCTAATTTGAGGTCGCTCTGCTCTTTAATTTGCGCCTCTTGTGGATGGAGGAAGGGGACGTCGTCGGGGACGTTCTGAGGGTTGGAGCTCGCCTCTGTTTGGCCCCGTTCGGGTAGACGCGCCCGCCCCAGTGAGCGCAGCGACAAGCCGAATGAATCATCCCTGGCGTAGTTAATCAGTCAACAAGACGCCACAGGCAGCCGGGGCCTCGGCCTTTCCGACTCGCTGCCCGGCGCGCCTTTCTACTCCTGGAGTAGTTTGCCGCCGCTGCTCCAAGTTTCGGACGGCGAGGAGCCATAGCCCGGCGGCGCGCCCGCCCTGGATCAACCCCTGCCCACGCCCAACACAGCCAACACTACAGCGGCGGCTGCCCGGGTACTGTGTATTCCCGGAGAGGGCGTTTGATGCCGCTGCTGCGCTGGTCAGGCGGTCCGGTGGGCGCCGGTCGGTCCTCCGTGTACCCTCCTCCCGCTCCTCTGTACCTTATCACCCTGGTCTGCCCTGCTCCCCGTGGCGCGGCGCAAGGACGCCCTGGCGGCTGCTATCCGCCGCTGACCCACCCCCGCCGTGGACCCCCTCCAGCACCACGGGTCCAGCCGCCGCCCCGGCCCGGCGCGGCCCAGCGGGGAGGCTGCAATATGCTGTGGAGATCCAGCGCCCAGATAGTGAGAGAGAGAGAGAGAGAGAGAGAGA
>NW_026271353.1:0-996 GCF_000697945.3 Frankliniella occidentalis | reverse complement strand
CAGGCAGCAGGCAGCCAGTCCAGGAGGCAGCCAGCCAGTGCCGGTTCGTCCTTCGTCGAGGGAAGTGCGTCGCTCTGCGCCGCAGCGGCGTCCGTAGCCGCGAGCGAGATCGCGTTCAGCGTCAGTGTTCCGTGCCATGTGTGATCCTTAGGTCTGAGTGACAGGATGTGATTGCCGAAGTATCACTTGACGCGTGCTTGTGAATGATGTGTGTTTCATAGAGCGAGTCGCGTGGTAAATTGATTGAATGACGTGCCGATAGCTGTGACAGCTGCATGCGTGACGACAGTGTGTTGTGCTTGTGAGGAGTCCAGCCCATACATACCATGGATGTGAAGTGAAGTGCAGTGCAGTGAGCTCAGTGTGAAATCCTCGCTTTTGCGAGACCTATCGTGGTGCTTTTAGTGGATAACCGCTCATGGATTAATACCTCCGGATACATCATCCCCAGGATATCCCCAAGGAGTACTCGTCTCTCGGATAACCCATTTCCCCGACGTCTACACGATGATCACCTTGTCGAGGAAGTCCTGCCTGGTGCTGCCGCTGATCCTATACATTTTAGCTGTAACTGCAGGTAAGTCTTTGTTCCTGGAATGGAGATTTCAGACCGAGGAAAAAATCTGACCAGCGAAAACAGTAAAGGTCATTCCCTATCACGCTGACGCGGTGGCTATAATAACCCCAGCCGGAAATAACATGTCGAAACGCCATAGTTTCGCAGTCGAATCAGACTATATCGAGACGATGAGTTTTTCGCCTAGTTGATGTCAATTCAACGAGTACAGATTATAGGGTAATCCAGACTCCGAACCACCATTAAGCGCATGCAGATGTGTAGAAGCGTTGCCTACTCGCCAGGGGCAAATCGCCGTGGTGAGTGACGGTAGGCAAGACCGCCCGCAGGGCTGCATGCGGTACTGTATAACTGCAAAGTGCTTCAGGACTGTGGGCAACCGTGTCTGGCTAGGTAGTTAGTATCCGTATCCCCCCCCC
>NW_026271352.1:0-1129 GCF_000697945.3 Frankliniella occidentalis | reverse complement strand
CCCCCTTCACTGCCTAGAGGGTTGGTGTCAGCTCGTCTAGACGACCGTAGACGACCCACGACCCTTACCCTACTATAGCACGTTACCTCCTTTTGAACTGCCCCCCCCCCAAACCCTCGCTCTTCTCATTTCCAAATCCTCTCTCCGTGGCGTACAGTCGTAAATTGAGGACGGGCAGGCTTGCCTTGCGGTTTTCGGAAGGCGAGCTCCGTCATCAGCGGCGGCAGGGGCAGGAGGTTGGAGGTGGAGGTGCACACCTGAATGCAGCCCCCCCCCCCCTCTCGCATTCCATCCTGGCCTCGGCTGGCGCGTGTTTACCTGAGGGCCAATGGGGCCGGGGCCGTGTCAGAGGCCCCTTTGTCTGACTGGAGGGGCGGGGGGCTCTGAACAGCTGTTTCCCTACTCCAGACAGGAAGGGGGTGGCGCCCACCTGGGCGGACCAAACTTCTTGTTGCCCTTCCGGCACGACCCCCCGACAGCTGAGAGAGGTTCGCTCGGTTCGCTCTAACAACAAAGCCAAATAAGAAACCGGCAAACAAAAACAGTAGCTCACGTTCTAAAATATCATTTCCATGCACGAGTAGTAAGTGTAGCCGCATCAGATGCAGAGATGCAATCACCAGACGCACCAGACACGCCCAGTGATCAGATGGCCTGCATCTCACCATAAGCGGGCAGCCCGGGTATGCTTGGCGCGCTCTGTCTCACACGCTGAGTGCGTGCAGCGAGCGCGATAGAGAAAGACAGCGAGAGCGAGAGGACGAGCGACAGATCGCTCAGGAATGTGGAGTCGAGTCGGTCCGGCCCTGCTCCAGGGGGGGCTCCTAGCTGCTCCCAGCTGCTCCTAGCTGCTCCTAGCTGCTCCTAGCGGACAGCGATGACCATTCATTACACTGTCTCCCGTGCTGCTGCTGTTGCAGTTTGGGGCTCCTAGCTGTCCCTACCTGCTCCTAGCTGTCCCTAGCTGACCCTAGCCGGCTCCTAGCTGCTCTTAGCTGCTCCTAGCTTCCCCTAGCCGGCTCCTAGCTGCTTTTAGCTGCCCCAAGCTGCCCCTAGCTGCTCCTAGCTGCCCCAAGCTGCTCCCAGCTGCCCCTTGCTGCTCCTAGCTGCCCCTAGCCGGCTCCTAGCT
>NW_026271351.1:0-7154 GCF_000697945.3 Frankliniella occidentalis | reverse complement strand
CGCTCTGCCCGCCGGGCGGGTGGGCAGCGCGACGACACGGCTCTTGGGCGGGTGGCCTACCGAGAGCGGCTGACTCGCTCTGCCCGCCGGGCGGGTGGATAGCGCGGGCCTGGCCCCACCACAGGGCCCTGCTGAAGCTTGCGCTTCTCGCCCAGCTCCCGGCTGTTCACTGTTCACTGTCGCCGTGTTCTCTCGTTCTTCCGCAGGCCGACGCCGCTGTCTGGGCGAGATGCTCGCTCGCCACAGCCTCTTCCTCTTCCTCGCCTTTCTCCTGCACCGCTTCACTCTGTCGCCCTCACCGGACCACCCGATCGGGGAGCGCCACTTCCTGGACGGCTTCACGCTCTCTCCAAAGCCCCTGTACGCCGTGCTCACCCCCCGCGACCTGGTTGGGCGCGACCATGACCCCGCTTCCAGCAGCGAGGATCGTAAAGAGGCAGTCTAAGCTGTCATTCGTACACTCCGCCAAATCAGAGTCAGCAGGTTTGGTTCTTTGTGCCAACGATTAAACAGCTTCTAAATTAAGTTTTATTGAAAACAGAAATAGATTTACTCTCAGTCATTTTATAACCAATAAAATTACACTAAGTCGCTCATTCTAAGCAGACCTGCCTCCCGCCGCTCAATATGAGCACCAGAGTCAAATATGTCCTTAGTTGTGGTCTCCAGGAGAGAAAAACAAGCGAAAGAAAACCACTCGAATAAACTTAAATACTCAACTTCTTAATTATCACAGTGTAGTTGATTAATTTAAAACAGAAACACAAAAACGCTCATCGTGCGTCGCCGAAAACACTTAAGTGTACACCAGATCTAGCACTTCAGTTCAACGTAAAAATGATGACGTCAAACTGGCTGAATACTCGCCCGCAATATTATTCTCTCTCCTTTTTTTTTGCGAAAGAGAAGAGTTGTGGCAAGAATACAGAGATACAAGAGTAGGAGATATGCCGGAGCGGTCGCCAGCTACGCGCCGGGCAGCGGCGACGGCGTCCGCGGCGAGCGCGGCGACCCTGGGCAGGCCGTCCGCGGGGTGAGCATGACGCGGTAGGCCTGCGGGCACTGCGTCAGGCCGGGCACGGGCTCGCGGCAGGGCGGCGCCTCCCCCGGCGGCACGGACAGCCGGTAGCGCTGCAGCAGCCCGGTGAGGAACAGGAACAGGCAGTTGCGCGCGAGGGCGTCGCCCAGGCAGCGGCGCTTGCCTGCGGGCGGGAGAGGACGAGAGTCAATATTGAGTCTTCTTTTTCGGGCCTGATGACGCCCACACACGGTGTCACCGTAGAAGGGGGACACTCGGCCGGTATACTCACCGAGGCCAAAGTTGATGAGGTGCTCGTCGGGCTGGATCTTGCCGCGCGCGTTGAGGAAACGCTCGGGCCTGAAGACCTCCGGGTCGCCCCAGTGCTTCTTGTCGTGGTGGATGGAGTGGATGTTGATGAGGACCACTGTGTCCTACGAGGCAAGAGTTGAAGTGATCACAATAATGCAAGTTCTTGTCAAGTTAAATCTCTATGAGATGGCCCCGCACTTGGGCGCTCCGAGCGGGCCGCCGGCTTCACTCAGCTGCCTGGCGGGTTGGCCAACCCAGCGAGTCGCAGGCGCCATCTTTAGCGCCGCCCCTCGAATCGTTCATTGTGGGCCCAGCTTCACGTGGGCGTCACTGAAAAGTAGTGCACCATGTACCCCTTTTTGGTTTGTACGTATACGGCACAGCATGCACAGATTTGGGTGGGTTGCCTACTTGGCGTGGGTCAGAAGGCGACGTGACTTGTGGTAGGCAAAACCGCACACGTACAAAAAAGAAAGGGGTCTCGTGGCTCCCAAGCCTACCCTGCATAACGCCAGAGTGCTCATTTCCACGTTGTATTGTCGTGTCTGCGGTGACGTGTCTTTTCCTCGGCTGTATTGCATCAAGTTGTGGGTTTGGTTTATCTCACCTTTGGCACGTCGTAGCCCATGAGCTTGGTGTCGTGCAGCGCGCGCCGGGGCCCCGTGATGGGCACCACGTAGTACAGCCTCATGACCTCCATGATGACGGCCTCGATGTACGGAAGCCTGTCGGCAGAAGAGAGGGGCGAGCCCTTTAAGTCTGAGCGGAGGAGGAGGAGAGTGAGAGAGTTGTGAGCGGCCAGCCAGCTGCTCTGCCTGCGCCGAGCCGCGCCGCCTAATGGTGGGACTGATAGAAGTTTAATGTATTCACCTGCCGCCACTGCACTTTTTATGTCTTATCGCACCGCAGATGGCACTGCGGCAGCGTTGCCAACCTTCTGCTCCCTCATCCGTGGTCCTTGTCACTCGCTCGCCTGCACGAGCCGTGTCGCCCTATACTTCCTTCCGTTGCTTTTTATTGGTCGTGAAGCTTTTACCTTTCCCCCCTCCCAACCCTCCCAACCCCCTCTTTTCGCATGCACGCGGTATGGTTCACCAGCTGTGCCAGAGGACTGTCCCGGGCGGTGCCTTACTTCTGCCTGTCCGTGAGCGACGGCAGCCGGCCTTTCTCCACGTTGTTGTAGATGTCCTTGAAGCACTTGCTCTGGACGTCCGGGTGCAGCACCAGCAGCATGAGCGCGAAGTTGAGCGTGTTGCTGGTCGTGTACGACCCGGCGAGGAACATGTCCAGGCACACCATCACGAGCTGCTCCTCTGGACACCGAAGGACACGACAAGCAAGATATGTAGTAGATCGCCAAGAGATTAACCCCCTCCCTCCTCCTCCCTTTTCCCACGCCCCGCAGCTCACAAACGCCGTTTGCGTTCAAGTCTCCGCGGACTTACCGGTAAAGGAGGACTGCTCGCCGTCGCCTGCGTGCGCCTTTACCTCGTGGAGGTACGCGTCGATGAGGTCACGAGTCCGGCCCTGCGTGTAGCTCGCATTGTGGTCTGCGATAGTCTCCTGCAAAACACAAGCGAATGATTCGTATCACCATACGACTAGAACGCCGCCGCGTTTTACATTACAAGCTCCCGGACATATCACCGAAAGAAAACCGACGCTCAAAAGGGCTAGAAAGATGTTCTTCGCAGCCAACCGCCGAGCGAAGACTTTTCGAGGGGTCTCGCGGGTCAAGGTTTTCATGACTATGAATTGACGCCGATGCCCGCCTCCCCGCCCCGTCCCCTCCTCCCCCTCCTGCACCCCGGCCCTGGCTATGGGAGACGCCTAAAAACCGCTCGCCGCGTCAAAGTCGCGTCACTTGGCGCGGTGCGCTGCGGTGCGTCCCGGGTCGCGCCGTCCGTGCTCCGCCAGTCATTTGTCATGCTGCTCGCTGGGCGTCGTGGGGCGGCGCGTCCTGAGCACTCGCATCGCTTAGGAGGCCGAGGCGTGCCGCTGTACGATACAAATTGGTTTACTCATTTCTTCTCATAGTAGTTGCAGCCGGGCGCCAAACGGGCGCGGATGATTTTCCGCCTGGCTGGTTCCTCTGGAGCTGCTCAGAATTTAGGACGGCCGACCGGCAAGGCCACGAGAGAGGTGGCCCTTCTGCTGTCTCATGAAATGAGTACGGCAGACTTTATTTGCGAGCATTCGGACGTCCACGTGTTTTGGGAGAATTCAAATTGCTTTTGATCCAAATGTTGATAGTCCCCCGCGCGAGCCCGCGCGTCATACTCGGGCAGCACCGTCCGTCAGCGTACCTAGCACGAGTGACCTACGCGTGACCTACGGGGCCTAGGGGAGCCACGGTAATGTCTGAAGCGAAGACACCTGGGACTTCTTAATATCTTAAGAAGCATGTTGGAAACAGAATAGCACCGCGTTTTTTAGAATACGTGAAGGAGAATGGTCATAAGACCAGCAGCACGTGGGGCCGTCCCGGACCTAATCTTGTCTTTTCTCACGGTGCCCTCCCCTCCCCCTCCCTCGCTCTCACTCTCTCGCCGCGAGCCAGGGGGCCACGCAACTAACAACAACAACTAACTGAGAAAACGGCAGTTATTAGAGTTCAAACTCCAAGGCCGCGGCTCGAGCCTGCCCCCGAGCCCCACATGTCGGAGCTTGGGAACCGCGAGTCCATGCCAGTGCTGCTGGGCCGGCAAAGCCGCGAGCCGCGCTCCGAAAGCGCTTAGTCGGGATAACACCGGTTCCGCGAACGGATCTCGATAATTTACCTAGTTCATATTCCACTCAGGCGCCTTTCGTGGCAGACCGTCGTGAACTGCAAGCTGGCGCGACAGCCGGCGAGCGGACGGGGAGGACCTCCCCCTGGGGCCGGTGCTCTCTCCCTCCTCCCCTGTCCCTCTCGCAAACTCACCAGCAGCAGCTCCCTGAGCGAGGCGTTGAGCCGGTTGAGGAGGTTGAAGCCCGTGCGCTCGGGGGCCAGGTGCCGCATCCAGGGCAGGGTGCCCAGGACGCCGCCGGCCATGTCGAAGGCCCGGCCGCGCTGGCCCATGAGGTCGAGCAGGCGCTGCAGCCGCGCGTCCCCGTGCGGGAAGCGCGTGCCGGCCGTCAGCGCCCACAGCACGTTGAGCACCGAGGGCGGCAGCAGCGGCCCCAGCGACACGGCCTCGGCCGTGGTGCACGCCGGCTCCAGCTCGTTGAGCAGGTCCGTCAGCTCGGCCAGGATCAGCTCCTCCATGTGCACCTTGCCGTAGCCCAGCTGGCGGAAGTGGCGCACGGCGAAGCGCCGCTGCTCGGACCACAGCGCGCCGTCCGTCATCGTGATGCCTGAAGCACGGCAAGACTCTCATCAGCATCCGAAAACGCAGCAATGATCTGCCATCGGCTGCCCTCAGCAAGTCTCACTAACTTTCTTCAAATGTCATTTGAGAACGTGGTGCAACTGCTAAAATATTGTTTTCAATGTTTTTCATTTTTCAACTTATGTTTTTCACATCGCTACACTTACCCTTCCTCGTGCCCATGGTGCGCAGCCGCATGAAGAAGTTGTCGGGTCGGCCCAGCCAGTCGTCCGAGGTGAGCACCTGGCTGACGGCCTCATAGCCGGAGGCCACGATCACCAGGTCGCTGCCCAGGCGCAGGCCCAGCACGCTCGACCCGTACTCCTGGCACAGGCTCTCGAAGGCGGCGTGCTGCGAGCCCAGCTTCCGCACGAGGCGCTTGAGGTCGAGCAGGTTGCCCAGCACCGGGAGCCATCGCGGACCTGAGGGCGTAGAGGGTGACGGTTCTAGATAACGTGGACGGGATGATTGATGCGAGGCCGCTGACCCGCGCACGTGTGCACGCTCGCGTTGGCGAGCACCTGGATCAGCTGGGAGGCCACGCAGGAGGGAGCAGTGAGCTTATCGCCGTATCAGAAGCCATGCCTCGTCCTGTCAAGCACACACACTCACACACTCGGCGGCCCAGCACGGGCCCCTAGCGCCCGCCCAGAGACGAGGGGTCGCCCAGACAGTATTCGTCATTCCCCGTTGAGAACCTGGCCAAGTTCAGCCTTGTGCAAGCTCTCGTAGCGCCTGGTAGGTAGGCAAAGTCTTGCCTGCGATGCATGCGTGTACAGCGGGGTGGCCTACACCGGGTCTCGCAGGCTTCGAGCTCCTGTAATCTGACGAATGAATCTTGGAAAAACGGACGTGCCTACTTTCTGGACGAACCCTGAGATGGGTTGTCAGACTCTGTCGGCGTGCTCCACTGTGAGGTAACGAGAAGGAAAAGGAGGGGGGAAAATTAAGGAGGAAATTCTAATGCGCCATAAAAAGCGAGTGAAGCTGGGGGAAAAGAAATTAAAAACGAGCTAGCTCGCGTGATGCAGCACTTAGTGAGGATGCTGGAGTGCGTTGTGTTGGCTCGGGAGCAGAGTGTCAACAGCAGCAGGGGGCGGGGTCCGAGTGGCCGTACGGCGTACGTGGCGGTGACTGGCGTCGACGACAGACGCCTCGACGACAGCGACATCATCGGATCGGATCATGTTGCGACTGGCTTGTGCGGCGGTGTACGGTGCACAAACAAACGGATCGATCGTCCCGATCATTCTCAAATTCTCATCTATTTTGCGCTGTCGACACACCATGCTGTACTACAAGGGTGGGCGAAAGGCTGTACTAGTCCGCAACATTACGCAGGCGTGCGGGCGAGTTTGTAAACTTTCGCTAACCGTGGTGCATAGGCAACCGGTCCGCCTGCGAGCATGCGGGCTAGCTAGTATATCACAACACGCTCACTGAAGGAAGTAACAAAAAAGAAAATGTCGAGCAGAACCTCAGTTGAGCACACCCAACCCCCTTAAACGTGCAACAGAGTGAGTGTACACATGCAGGTCGTGCCGCTCAGATGGCGTGGAGTGCTAAGCGAAATGGTCTGGAAGCACGGGCTGATACGGCAGCGAAAGTAAGCCCCGGGCACGTCTGCTGCTTGAGCTCATCTAATTGGCTGACGTAAGGTCATGGAGAGGAAGATAAAGTAGCATTCATTTTGGGGGGCTATCATTACACGCACGAATAAGAAGTGCATTAGAAATCCCGTTTTTTTCATCATTTTTCTTCTTTTGAATGTTATATATCAAAAAGAGAGGAGAGGCCCTCTTTTTATCGACTTTGTTTTCCCCCCTCGGGATTGACTTGACAAGGAAGAGGCACAGCCCGTTGGGCGTGGGCCTCCCAAACTCCATGGTTCGCTGCACAAAAAGACCATCTCAATCCCGATCCCGGTGGTGTTGACCTTAGTGCTCGCGGGACCAGAGTGCAGTGCAGTCTGTCGGGCCACCCGAGGAGGGGGCGCCAGGGGGGGGGGGCACACCGGAACTATCAGTCCCCCGATGTGCATGTGCAATAGTCATGCACGCGCGGCCGACGCCCCCCCCCCCTCCTTTCACTCCTGTTTGCGGGCAGACTCAACTTGGCACGAATGAGTGACCCGCCACACGACCGACGACCTGACCTACCCTGACCTACGCCCCGACGAACGAGCTAGCTTTGCTACTTACGGCCAATCAGCCGCATTAAACATGCAAAAGCGGAAATCGGCCGTAAGTAAAACCTCTGGGTCGCAGGATCAAACGGCATGCTAATTTTTCAAGTACACGTCATCTTTTTTTCTTTCTTTCTTTTTGTTTGGCTTTGGTCTATCCATCCCGTCAGCCCCGAAGGTTGACCGAACGGCGAGGTCCGTGACGTTGATGCATGCAAACCCTTCGCCCAGAGCGCAGCACACCCCGTTCACCCGCCCTGCCCGATGAGGAGATAGCGGCTCGCGCCCC
>NW_026271350.1:0-3625 GCF_000697945.3 Frankliniella occidentalis | reverse complement strand
AAGAAAAACATCTTCCTAATTCTACCCCATACAAATACAAGCAATCGATAAATAAATATCGCCCCTCGGGCAAAAGCAACAAGGGAGACAAAACGACTCGAAACGAAAATAATCAAGAGACGACAGAAAAGATAGTAATGTTACAACTGTATACCAGAGAAACAAAGGTCACCTTTGAGTAGAAACTTCCCCATGGACACGGCCTATTGAGGTGGATTGGAAACTCGCGCACGAAAAGCACACACCAACATGCCACTGCCGGCCACACGCCACCCGCTCCATGCTCCATAGAGAGTGGAAGCCCCATCCATTGCCACTTGTTGCCCCTGCATAGCGCCCCTCCGGGTGGCTCACTCGCAGCCCCTCGCCTACCGCGGCCCCGCGCCGCGCCACGCCACGCCACGCCACGCCTCGCCACACCTCTGCACCGCCAGGATCGCGCCGTTTGATCGATGTCTGGGTCGCGGCGCGCTGCCGAGCAACCGACGCGCCATCCGCGGGATGCATCCGGGGGTCGCCCGCGTCGGTGGCGGCTTCGAGAAAAAGCGAGAGAAGCCCTCCGTCCCCGTCGCGCAGCTGTGGCGAGAGGGAGGGCGAGAGAGACGGACAACGTGAGAGCGAGAGAGAGAGAGAGCGGGGCGCGGCGTGGGCCGACGCCACCCTCCGTTGCGGTAGTCGGAGCGGGCTGCCCGCCCACCAGGGGTTGTTTGTCTCGCGAGGCCCAGTTCACGGCGCGCTCGGAGACGACCCGGCCGAGAATGAGGGCGCCAGGATTGCACTTGAACACGGCGTTCAGCTGGGCGACACCCGCAGTCGAACCGCCGTCCAGACAGCATCCCGGGCCTCCACCTACCTGGTGACCGGCTTGGTGAGGCCTGGAGAGGCCCTGCTCCGCTTCCACGAACCTCCTCCCCCGCGGCCATCGGGGAGCCACAGCAGCTCTGCGTGACGGCCGAGTGACGCAGGGAGGAGGACAAAGGCACCGAGCGTCACGTCCAGGACAATAGGAGGCAGCCGTCATGGGAAATGCGGAGAGCAACGTCACCAGCGGCGTCAAGAACCAGGCGGGGCCCTCCGTGCAGCCGCTCTACAAGCTGGTCGACGTGAAGGGTGAGAGGGTGACAGGATATCAAGCATTCCGGTAAAGTTTAAATGCTTTATCGGAATGCTTTATTGGAACTTCGTCAAAAAGTTGAAATCGACATCATTGCGATGTCGTTTCAACGTGATTTAGACGGTTATTAGGGTGTCGCCCCGAATAGTAAGTTGGAGCACGACTTGAGTATGGTTACCGATCTCGAATTTTGGCCGAATGTGGCTAGTTTATGCAAGGTAGCCAAATTGCCATTAGCAAGTTACGCTCGGTCCAAATCCGGTATCAGGAACCGCTACATCGTGACTTCACATTTGACGCGAAAACTTTTGTTTGGGTGCGCGCAGGCGGTGGGCTGCTGGTGGACATGATGAAGCGCGCAAGCGCGAACAAGCAGTACGCAGAGCTGGACCACGCCATCAAGACCAAGGTGGAGCCGTTCCTGTACAACAAGGGCCAGGGCAGGCTCATCCCCGTGTCCATCCTGGTGCTGCTGAGGAACAAGGACCGCGGCCGACACAAGATGGTGAGTGAGTGAGAGAGAGAGATATGAGGGGATGGGGGAACACGGACCAGAACCGCCACGCGTGAGTGTGTTGTTTGCTCATTTGCAGCTGCCTCCACTCAAGAACATGAGCGACCCCAGCGAGTACAACATCAACACTGCCCTGGCCCAGCTCGACGCGCAGGGGGACGACGGCAAAGGTGAGTCTGTAGGGTTGTCTGCACTATACTGTTGGGGTGGCGCTAGCCTGGCGGTAGAGACGCACTTGGCTGGAGCCGCAGCTGAGCCAGGACCACGGGTACTTTTTTCCTTTTTTTTGTTTTGTTTTTTTTTTCTTCTGACTATTGGGCGGTGTATACCCTTTTCTTTTTGAGTGAAGTATCCATCGGGCGGGGCAATGCGTATCAATAAAGCCGTGTTTACTGGATTCGTCTGACTCCCTTCTCTCGGCCGCGCAGACCCGGGCGGCTACCGGGACGTGTGCTGGGACCTGGCGGAGCGCGGCGCCGTGGGCGAGACCATCCTGCACCTGTGCATCCTGGCCGCGTCCTCGCTCCACAACGACCTGCTCAAGCGCCTGCTGCGCTTCTACCCCAAGCTGGTCAACGACATCTACATGAACGACGAGTACTACGGGGAGGGGCTCCTGCACATCGCCATCGTCAACGAGGACCCCGCCATGGTCAAGTTCCTGCTCAACGCGGGCGCAGACGTCAACGAGCGGTGCTTCGGCAACTTCATGAGCCCCGAGGACCAGAAGGCGTCGCGAAACGACTCGCTGGACCACGAGTGGGTCAACGTGACCCCGCTGACCAACTACGAGGGCTACGTGTACTGGGGCGAGTACCCCATCAGCTTCGCGGCCTGCCTGGGCCAGGAGGAGTGCTACCGCCTCATCCTGGCCAGGGGCGCCAACCCCGACAGTCAGGACACCAACGGCAACACGGTGCTGCACATGCTCGTCATCTACAAGAACCAGGTAAGGCGAATTAAAGAGCACACCGATATTTCTGTTTTATGGCTTGATTTTTTCTGATTTTTCCATAATTTCTCCTGGATTTTTCCTTCATTTTTTCGATTTTTTAAAGAGTGTACTACGATTGTTTATGGAGTGCTGGGCCTCTCACGACAGCATTCGCAGTCATCCCCTACAGCAGAAATCCGAACCAAGTTTTTCCCATTCCAGCAGATGTTTGATGCTGCGTACGAGCTCGGGTCGTCGCTGGCGGTGCGCAACGTGCTCAACCTGACCCCCCTGACGCTGGCCGCCAAGCTCGCCCGCCGCGACATGTTCTTCCATATTCTCAACATCGAACGGGAGATTTACTGGCAGATCGGTGAGAGCGGCGGCATGCACTGTGCAATAGCGTGATTGAGATTTTCGGTCGAGTCCTCACTTGTTCTGTTTCTGGCGCGCGCAGGGAGTGTGACGTGTGCGGCGTACCCGTTGTCGCAGATCGACACCATCGACATCCAGACGGGCAACATCAGCAAGGACTCGGCACTCAACTTGGTCGTCTTCGGGGTGAGCTGTCGGGTCGCTTTCCTCTTTGTAAGAAGGGTTGTCCAAATGGGTCTATTCCTAACTCTTCCATCCCGCTTTTCGTTCCTCAAGGACTCGAACGAACATTTGGAACTGATGGAAGGGGTATTGGTCGACCTCCTTCACGCCAAGTGGAACGCGTTCGTCAAGAACAGGTCCGTGTGGTGTGCTGGTGCGCGTGGCATTCCCTATCTCGCCGAGCGCTGACGCCCGCCCTTCTGCCGCAGGTTCTACCGCCAGTTCTTCCAGTTCGTGCTGTACTTCCTCATCTCCCTGGTGTGCTTCACGCTGCGCCCCGGGCCTCCGCGCAGCACCGGCCTCCAGAACTCCACGGCCGGCTTCAACGGCACCACCGAGTCCCCGACGGGTCCGTATACACACCGGCGTCCAATGGGTTGCCTACCGCACGGGCGCTGGAGACGGGGTGCTTCATTCCAAAATACCACTCATTCATTGTAGGGTAGACCCTCCAAAAATAAAAATA
>NW_026271349.1:0-1475 GCF_000697945.3 Frankliniella occidentalis | reverse complement strand
GGGGGGGTGCGGCCCAAATAACAAATTTCATCCTGCTCGCGCTGGGACCCTACGGGGGTGGTAGGGGGGACGTTACAGGAATATGAAATGTGGTGTGTAGAGGAAGTGGATGTCATGTGTATGTGCCAGCAGCTCGAGGGGAAAGAGGAACACGAACACGCATAAGAAGGAAGCGGGGCGAGTAGGAGGAGGGGGAGAATCAAAAGAGCGGAGCGTGGCGGCGTGGTGGTGGGTGTACAAGAGGAGGTGGAGGAGGAAGAAGCCCGCTCTGAAGCTGTGTGGACCGTGTGTAAACATGGCGGGCTGCGCGCGCTGCATTGTGCGAGGCGTTTGCGCGGCTGATTAAATGGTATGATTGGGAGCCCGCGTGACGGCAGCAGAAGTGATGGAGTGCGCGCTCAGCCGTCACGTGAACGCCCGGAAGTTGGTTGTTGTCGTCGTCGTCGTATTTGGCGCTATAACGTCCGAATTAATCGCACTCCATCTTTTTCTCCTTTTTACTTTTTTTTTTGTTTTGATTGTTTGGGGAAAAAAATCACTTCTTTATGGATTGGTCCCTCCCCTCGCTCGGCTCTCTATATCTGTCCCCCTCCTCTTTGTGCGCTTGCTCGGACGAAAACTTTTCTGTCGATGGTTCCGTTCTGTTTTCAAGCCGAGTTATTACGAGTATCCCCTCCGAAGCGCGGCGCGGGAGAAGACGTCGGGCGAGGAGTGGCCGTCGGCCGTTTGCACTTGCCGAGCGCGCGCGCTCGCCGCGGCCGCGAAATGTTCGGGGAAGTCTTTAGCCGGGCGGATGGGAGTAGTTGTTGCCGACCGACACGACGTACGTCGAAGAGGGGAAAGAAAGGCTTTGGCCGCCGGCTGGCGCCGGACACACCGCCCGCCCGGCGCCCCACTCTCCCACCATGCCATCTCAGCTGGTGTCCCGCTTACGGCAGACGTCACTGACCTCTACCCCCTTGTTGTTTGCACAACTGACCGCGTTGCATATTTCCAGGTGCTTGGTTGGATTTTTGAAATGGCCACCGTTAATCACACTGATTGAAACCTTGCGAAGGTTATGTAACACTGCGAAGGAAGCTTTGAATAATTACAAAGAAAATAGTTCGTAACGGGCTCTCCAATAGAACTACAAAATTATTTTCCGTAGTGTTCTGATGGGGAATTTCCCGTTCCTTCTGCGCGCACACGCGCAGGGCAGAGAAGGTGGAAACGCGGGCGAGGCGCTGCTGGGGGCGGCGGCCATGCCCTCAACTCGACCCCCTTCTTATCTGCCTGAATAGCAAGCATGTCCAATTACATGACGTCTAGCATCGTGGATTCGCTGCTGTGAGTGGATGGAGGAGGCATGCGGGGAGGAGAGGGGGGGGGGGCGAGTGGGCGCCGCTGGCGGGCAGCCAGTAGAGACCCGCAACGAGTGAGCTACGCGAGCAAGGCGCTAGAGCCGCGCGCTGCGAGCTATTTTGCTCGTGGAC
>NW_026271348.1:0-3066 GCF_000697945.3 Frankliniella occidentalis | reverse complement strand
GGGCGGGGCGGGGCTCTGAGGCCACCGCCGGGGCCGCCGGGGCACGCTCGTTAGAAAAGGGCTCGTCCCTTGTCCCCACGCAGGACACGGAGGTGACGCCGGACGGCCCGGCTTAGGGCCGAGCAATGAGTGGAAAGATAAAAAGTCGGTGGTTTAGTTGATTGAATGAGGCGCACCACCCCTTTTTGCCCCATCTCCTCCTCGTCGGCCGTCTCCCCGCCCCTCCCCTCTCTTCTCCTTTCCCCCAGGGCCGTGTTCATGTGCCCTTCTGCTCCTCCTCCTTCACCAGGATGATCGGGTTGGCTGTGATTTTATTTTTCGGTCGCGCCAGTCGCGCCGCCCGCCGCCGCCGCCCCACCGACTGTGAGATGCCCGGACCATGACGTGTCCGGGTGGCGCACGCGGGTTGTTAGGGGTGGCGTAACGCTCCCTGTTACTGTCGGCAAACTGCCGGCTGAAGGTACTTTGAGGTACGCAAAGGATCGGCCAGGACCAGGTGACGCGGACGCGGACCCGCCCTGCAGGCCGCGTCGCGCTCACGGCGCCCGCGAGTTAGGCAACCCATTCGGCACGCATCCCCGTCGGGGCAGCTCGCAGCGCTCAGCTCACCGCGACCGCGGCCGGCGGGGTGGGCAGCACAGCAAGCCGGAGTGGCGGCAGGGCGGGAATTATATTTTGGGACTTGAAACCGAACAACTGGACTCGCGGCTCTCCAGGAAACAGCCGCGTGGCCGGCGGTCTGAGAAATATTTTATGCAAACGAGGAGGGAAAACTACGCGCGCGCCCGCCCGGCCTCGCATTAGAGCAGCACGCACCGCGGCCACCGCGGCCGAACAACAAAAATGCGCCCTTCCCTTGGCGCTGCTTCGCGTGGAATGCCTTATACACTCGGTCCCGGCATTAGTAAAACACATCGGCGGCACGCCAGGGGATATATAACTACGGCCGCCACATTGCGGCCCAAAATTGGATCAAATGAGACTAAATATTTTGATTGGCGTCGGAAATTTACGAAATGACAGCTATCACGGCGCCCTCTTTTGATGACCGAGCTTTTTCTTCTTTTTCCTTTTCATTTATTTATTGACGTCGCCAGCGCTGGCCAACGCTGCCCCGTGGCCATCATTTCCTTTTTGTGATCGCCCCCATCGGCTGCGCTCCGGGCAAGCGCCTCTGAAGACTGCTCGATGATGCCGCCGGAATCCCAATCCAAGACGGCTTTTCGTCGGTTGGCGCGTTCCCGCGTTCTCGAGTGTCTCAAAATCACACGTCCTCCCACCCTTCCGGGCATTATGGGATCGGGATTGCGCTCCTGTGGTCTTTTAGGGAGCCCTCCTATTGGTCCAATAGGCCGTCCCTTTCAACGCCCCCAGTGACTGCGGTGCGACCCCCGCTTGTCCAACGGGCGCCACGCGATCTCTATCTCCCGCAGGTCCGTAATTCCCAATTTGTCACTTTCACGACTCAAACTGAGGCGAACAACAACAACGCAGCGCTGCGCTTTGCTGCGGGCCCAGCCTTAGCCCCGCCTCGGGTAGTGTCTCGATAAATTTCTGCCAGAGAGAATAATGATTGCGGTTGTAGCCTTCTGATTGGCGGCGCCTGTTCCGTGATTAAAAAATCAATGGCTACCTCTGCGTCGACTTATTTTCGTGTAGTGTCGGCATGCGCCGCGCGGCATGGCATCCGTTCCGAAGTTTAAATGCGGTGACAACGGCCGGCCATATAGAACCGCCACACGGCCCGGCGCTGTTTGAAGAATTACAGAGAATAAAAATATAATATGAGGGAGGCGCAGTGGAGTGTGGAGCGGGCGCAGCGCGCTGGTAGCCGGGGTCAAGGAGCCGGTAATTGTAATTGTGCGCACACAGACAAAGTTTCATTTGAAATGGTAATATCATTTTACATCTGTGGAGATCACAGCTTTTGATAACGAGTATAATGATATGACGAGACGACGCCCGTACAAATGGCAGGCCCCGGAGCCCGGCCCGGCCGCGGGGGCCAGAGGCTCGCCCTCCCTGCTGCGCCGTGTGAGTGAACGAGAGGAGGAAGTGGCCATCACCGCGACCACCCGCCAAACCCCACAGTCGAAGTGAGTGGGATCCGCTATTTTTAACCTGTCGAGAAAATACGAGACAGCAAACTTCCCCCGCGAAAGTTTGTGGGTAATTCTATTCACCTGTGTGTTGGTGCCTATCAGATCGGGGGGCGCTTAAATACGCGCCGTCACCTGGTGCCGTGCCGGCGGGCAGTCACTCACGGAATCGATAATCACGGACACCCCACCCTTCCCTTTTCCCTCCACGCGGTCAGAAAGCGTATTTGTTAGTACATTCTAGCCGGACGCGAAAAGTTTCGCGCCGTCACGCCAACCCCGGCCGGCTCTCGCTCAAAAGTCCCTTCCGCAGCCAGTTGCATTCGTTACTGTCCAGGCGGCCACCAATGGGGTTGGCATTTACGCCCGTCCAGCTGCGTTGGTTGGTTTATATCGCGGCAGTGCCATTGTTGCCAACTGCCACTTGAACTGTACACAATGTCTCGATATGACAGCGCTGCTTCCAGGAAACGGCGGTGCAGTTGGCAGCGCTGCGCAAGAAGGTTAACGACGCGCTCGGCCCGCAGGCGCCATTCGCACTACTGGCTGCGCGAGGAGGAAAGTGGGGTGGCGAGGTTGGCATTGCGCATTGAGCTTCGCTCTGTGCACACACACACATTTTATTTTCCTCGCGAGGAAAAGAAACACGTCGCGGGAAACCTCCCGGAAACCTTCGAGTTTTCCATCAGTTCGCGGGGTTGGCAACACATGCGCGGGGGGCGGGGGTTGGCACCGAGCCGCGCCGACACACGGCGCGTCATGGTTTTGTCCTTTCTGGGAAGCAGTTACAGGCCCTGGCCTGCTCGGGGGCCCCCAGTTTAAGGGATCTTTACGGTTGCAGAGCATTGCTGCGGACTGGAGCATTGCAGACTGGTGGCGGTTCTCGGAAACACACTAAAACAATAACTAAAAAAGCCCCCCCACTCGCGGGGCAGCCAATCATTGCCCCGTTCCCCTTGGCTCCCCC
>NW_026271347.1:0-9769 GCF_000697945.3 Frankliniella occidentalis | reverse complement strand
AGGGAAAGGGGGGGGGGGCAAGTGGAGATAGGAGTTGGAAGGCGAAATAAACAAAGCGGGCACGATACACTTATTTCGCCCTAAATCGAAAGACCAAGGGGCCAAAAGGGGAGCTCCCTTCCAGTCCCATTTAGCTAAAGGCTCAAGAAAGTGTGGTCTTAATTAATATGGTACATTTCGAAACTAGTGAAGGCTTTCACTTCGACAAAGGGCTCGTCTTTGAAATATAAAGAACACGCGTGTGTTAACAAACTGGTGCTAATCCGTTTGTAACATAGTGGTTCCAGATTCTCTGTACACACTAACCCAATTCTTTGAAATATGAAGACCGCTCTTGGTAAGAAACTAGGAGTGTTCCGAGAACAAGCGCCATATCTGTGAAAAAGTCAAGTACGTACACGAAAAATGTACTAATACCAAAAATCTCGAAGAACTCCTCCAAGAACACTTATCTAAGGGTGCAGTGCACTATGTATAGTCAGGAAAGCCCTGTGAGTCCTGAACCAAAGCAATCAGAGGAGGGAAGAAGAAGGAGCAGAAAAGGGCGGAAGGGGTAACAAATGAGGAAAGAAGTGAAATAAGGCGTCGGAATAAATTTTCAGAAAACACACGACGAACCCAAACAAAAATTGGCCAATTCATCTAAGTCAGGAACAATTAGACGGAGAAATGACCAACTGACGCTGGCGAGCGAGCGAGGAATACAAGGACAAGGAATAGAGAAGGCGTATTTTTCTCCGGTTGACGCAGCGTCCTAAAGTTAACGGGTGAGCGACGCCGCCGGGGTGCTTCAAGACGCAAAGGGGGTTGGGCGCCGGAAAATGAGGCACGGAGCAGAAAAGAAGAATTAAAAGAATAAGCGTCGGACTTGCTGCTCCAGCAAGGCAGCAGCGGAGGGTTTGAAATAAATAAGGGGTGAGGAGTTGGGCGATGAGATCTCCCTCCCTCCCAGCCTCCCCCATCCGGCTCATTTCGCACCTGGCCGTGTCCGTGCGCACCCCCTCCCCTCCCACTCCACTCCGCTTGATGAGGTAACAGTCTCGTGTCATTCCGAGCGTGATTGGGGTTTTGAGGGATGAGATCGTCGAGTAATCTCGTCACCACCTCCGGGGCGAGGCGGGGCGAGGCGGGGCGGGGCTCCAGGAAGCCTCCGGCACGCTCGCTCCAGGACTTCCACGGCGCACCTCTGGGAGCTGCAAGAGAGCCATGCAGGCACCACTAGAGCCATGCTATCAGGGCATCGGAAGGAATAAGTTTCAAGGCGTTTCTAAACGGCTAACGACAAAAGGGAGTGCAAGTTTAGCTCTAGAGCCTCCTCCTGGATGAGAAGGGTTGATCTTCCATTGCGCACGACTAAAGCAGGGGCCTATGCAGACTCCAGGGTCGGGTAAATAGAGACTCCAGAAATAAGGGCCTAAAGGAGATTCCAGGGGAGAGTCCTCTGCAGACTACTGGGCGGTACGTGCCGTCTGCAGCGCCCGGACGGCGGATCTTTAAGGACGGCGAGATACGGCTCCGGGCTCCTTACACGCCGAATTGGGCGGAGTCCAAGCGCGATGCCATAATTCGGCGGCGCAAGGCGAGGGGCTTTAGCCGGCAGGCGCGGCGCGGGGGTCATCTCTCTCCGGGGCGAGATAGCAGGGCCCGGCAGAGGCCGTCATCGCCGCGCCTGGCGAGGCCCGGGCGGCGACACGAGCAGAGATTCATGAGACGTCCACCTGCCTGCCGCTCGCGGGCCGCTTGCTGCCGCCGGCCGGGGCGCCCCTCCAAGAGAGCTTGCGCGAAGAACTGCGGCAGCAGCAATGCTTACGAGCACGAGGCCACCTTCGCACATATTCAGGAAAGGAGATTCACAGCAGCTCAAAAAAAATCAGCTTCTTTCCAAATAATAACTTTTTCTTGCTATTTCATAGGAGAGGGGTGGGGAGGGCTTATGTGGCGGTATAAAAAATGGGAGAGAAATATCTACGAGGGAATCCCCCCGCGAGAAACAGCGCGGGAGCGCAGTTCGGGGGAGGGCTTGGTGGCCGGTGGCCGCGGGCTGAGCGAGGGAAAGGGGGGAGGGGGATTTCCGGCTTTCATTTCGGCAGGCACGGCCGGGGATCACATCCACCCCGCCACTCTCATTATCATCCCAAAGCCCGGGCAGATCGTCATTTCTGCACTCAGCGGGGAGCTGGGCCTGGGCAGCCTGCTTCAGCAGCCGGTGGCAGCCCCGGGGGCTGAACAGAGATTAGCCGGCGTTGTCCTCCACTGGCGGCAGCAGCAGCAGCGACCAGCAGCGTGGCCACGAAGGATTGGAACGCGAGAGAGAGAGAGCGAAGTAGAAGACAGAGACGGGACATCCCCCTTCCCTATCTTCCCTGTGTCTTTCTTATACGCAGTCCCCGTCGCACGCGGGGTTCTCAGAGTTCCCCTCGCAAAATCCTCATGATGCCACTGGCTAGACGAACCGGCCAAGCTTATTAGATACTCTTTGTGTCGCATGACGCTTGATAGGACCACGACTGCTCCTTTGTAGTTATTTCTGCCGACCAGAGCGCTAGTAGGGGAAAGAGAGAGGGAGTAGTGGCGCCACAATGCGTCAGAGCACGCGCGCGGGCGCGGGCGCATTGGTGCGAGAAAGAGAGAAAATGAGGAAAAAGAGAGGCTCTCTCAGGAGAGAAGCGGGAGACCGGAGACCAGCTGCGCGCAGAAATGAACTCGTTTGCCGCGAAAGCCTTTTAAATTGGCAGCGCTTGCTCTGCAAGACGGGGAGTGGCGGAGTGGGGTTGCGGCGATGGAGCAAGAGGGGGAGGGCTGCCTGAACCTGCCCGGGCAGATACGCTCAGTTAAAAGACTGCCTGCATGACCACTCCCCCAATCACAGACCCCCTTCAGACGCACGCCCCCCACCCACCCTCTCCGGCCGGGCCAGACCCCAGGCCCAGGGGCAGCTGGGAAGAAAAGCCTCCCCAAAAGATCGCGGGCGAGCAGCAAAATCAGTTCGATTAAGAGGAAATGAAGAGCCTGCTGCGGGCCGTGCCACAGCAGCAGACAACTCGCCGAAACTTTCTCCAGCAGCAGGATGGATACGTCGTCTGCAGCCTGCTGCTCGAGAACACCGAGTCGTCCCACCAGGCCTCGGGGAGGATCCCGCAGTAGAGGGATTGAAAAGGAAGCAAAGCAGCTGCTGCTGACTGTGTGGCCCCAATAAAACTCTGGCGCCAGATCGATTATCTCTGATCGACTTACTTTTACACCCGGCGGCCCTCGCTGGAAGTCGAACGTGCAACAAGTAGCGGCGGCCTAGCACTGATCTGATCAGGGGCGAGACCCAGCCTCGCGGGGCCTTGGACGCGAATAATTGGACAAAGAACAGAGATAAAGTCTGGTGGGCTGTGTCAGTATATCGTGAAAACGTGGCCAGCATGCGGCCACCGGCTTCCCTAAGCTAGGAGTTTAAACACCCGAAAAAGCAAAGAAAGACAAAAGGGGGATAGGGAGGGGGCGTGACCCGGAGAACGACATTGAGAGAAGACTCCTACTTCCTTCGGACTTCTCCCACCTCAGCTTCTTGCTTACAGTCCCCCCTGGGGTAAACCTGCTGCCTTTGGTTCACCCTCTTTCCCCTGCTCTCTCTCTCTCTCTCTCTTTCTCGCACTCCAGCCCCAACAGAGATCAGCTAATTCCCCCGTCCATTCGTACCGCCCTCACGCCCGCAGCGGCGCTATTCTCCGGCTGGACCGCGCGCACTCCAGCCGCTCCGGCAGAGACTACTCCAGCCGGGCTGATAAGGTTACCGCGGCCACTCCTCGCTGGGCTCCAGTCGTTGCCGAGGATTGTGCGCCCCGGACAGACCTTTCCGGTCGGGCAGCACGGTACCGCCAGCAGGTGGTTACACTCCAGAGATGAACGCGAGCAGTCAATTTAAAAGAAATGCGTTCGCTTTTGCTACGGCTGGACACGGACAGAACTAAAGAAAACAAATTGCGTCAGCCGCAAGTTTAAAACCACGAGCCCCATAAACGCGGACGAGCCACACCCGCACCGCGGCGGCCAGAGGCAAAGCTAAAACTGCAACTTTGCTTCTCTTTTTCCGTCCGCCTTTTCTCGCCGGCGCTGCTATCTAAACACGGACTGCTCCGCTACTTATCGCCGCAAAGTGGCCAGCCGGCGCAAGGACCCCGGCCCCAGCCCGGCCCCCGGGGACCGGCCAGAGGAGACGCAGCTGTACTTGGAGGACACCAGGACACGCCGTGTCACCAGCCGCCTATGATATATGCCATCCCTCCAGGGAGGGAAAAAGTGAAATAGCTCCGCGGAGGGACGGGGAGAGATGAAGAGAGAGAGAGGTCTTGGCGAGCGCGAAAGCGAAACGAGAGAGAGGGAGGGGGCCATGGAATAAGACTGGAAAAGCACGCGAGGGAGGGAGAAAAGAGATAAGGGGTCTATTGAGCGATTTATTACTCGACTGGGCTGCTTACCGACCCAACCAGGCGCCGCGCCTGCTGGGAGCTGGCTGGAGCCTCCAGCTGGGCGGTGTGCTACGACGGCCACACTACCCCTTTCACTTAAAATATCCTCCTCCCCCGCCCCCTCCTTTACCTCCTCCTTTTCACTTGGTCTTTCTCGTGCAAATGACGTGCCGCTTTAAACAACGTGGCACGAGCGATACCAGCGGTACCTGAACCCGACGGCACCGATACTGCTCTGCTCCACCGCACGGCTTGCACTCGATGCTTACCTGGAGAACAGAGAGAAAAATAAAGATTAGATAAACGCAAGTGTGGGGCAGGCGAAAATTTTAGACGATTACACTAAGAAGACACTCTTTGCCCTCCTTTTTCTTCTTCGTTTTGACACGTGTTTCATGTTTTACGACGGAGAAACATGCGTGCGCTAATTAAAATGGCTCTCCAAGGCCCCCTCTGGCAGGTGTTTTCATTTTTTTTTTCATCTCCCAAAAAGTCCCACACATGACCGAACTGCACGGTGTCGGTGTCGCAACCCCAACCCTTCCCCCTCCCCTAGCATAAAGCTCGGCGCGTCAACACCCAAGAGCGTAATGTGATTAAAACAACAGCCCCACTTCCTCGCTCACATCCTCATACATTTATCTCCCCCTTCTCCCCGCCAGTCCCCCCAGTGCCATCACCACGGTGCCAAACTACCGACCCCTCCATTCTACCCACTTTCCTCTCTCGCGGCACGACATCGGGGAAGGTGGGGGAGGGTGTGTGTATATGAGACTACGCCTCCGCGAGTATCATACTCCGACATTAACGAGTAACGCTGTGGAAGTCCACGAGCAGAGCGATTGCGCATATGACACAGGACAGGGCGTCGGGCTCTTCCACTCCCGCCGAAAATCACGACTGTGACATCAAAACACTTTGTTCATAAAATTTTCTATGTCGACCCAACTTTTCTTCAGTTTACACTAAAACTGATAAAATAATCAAGCACAGACTACAATTAGTTTGAATTACACCATTTAAGCCTAAGACTACTTAAAAAATGTTTCATAGTAACGTTTTCTATTTTTTATAACGTGTATTGGTCCTTTGCCTTTAGTGAAGTACTTGAAAGAATATTTAACGATTATATGCTTAAAACCAGCAGTTCAAGTACTGCTGACATTCAGTCCAGCCTCGTACAAGTCCTGCGCAGGGCTGTCGTGATGTCCTTAGAAACACCTACCAGCCTGTAAAACCACACGCTTGCTCAGTCTAGTCTTGTGCCGGTGCCCGAGCTAGACACCTCGACTGTAGCGATTTGGCTTACATAGGTTGACTCAACTAAACTTTTTTTCGTCAGCGTGCGGAGAAGCGAAAGCGGCCGGCGAGCGGTTCATCCTGCGAAATCAAGGTAATAGTGCTGATCCACACGGCTTCGGCCCTGGGGATTAGCTCAGGTTCAGACACATTACACGCGATTAATTCCGCACGGGTAATTTCATTATCGGCGCGCGAAGAGCGAAGTTCGGCCTCGGCCCCAGCCTCGACTCTGACCCACAAACCACGCGTAGGTGTTTGTGCGTACCCCGGGCCGAGGTCGTGAAAGCAACGAGGGGGCGAGGAGGAAAAGCTGCAAGCCGCGGCCGCCATTACTTAGCAGTGGCCGAGGCCGGGGCAAGCCCATTTACGGGAGGTTAGAAGGGGAGGAGGCAGAGGCCGATGAGGCGGAGAGGATTCGATGGCGAACCATGGCGTGCGGCGGGGCGTGGGGCGTGGCGGGCTGAGGCCTGCTCGAGTTGGGAAGTTGTTGAGCAGGAGAGCGGGAGAGAGGCCAGCCCAGCAGTGGTCGAGGTCGAGGAGGGGCAACGAGGAGCACCGGCAGCTAGTAGTAGTGCTTTGTGGGAGCGATTGAGTGAGACGGATAACAGGTAAGAGTCAAGAGGCGCGCCAGCGGGTCTAATTGAGCAGCAGGAGCAGCGCGAACGCGAGGCTCAACGCTGCAGCCGAGGCCGAGGTGAGAGCGCGGCATCAGCCGGCCAGAAGTACAGGCCGAGACCCACGCACACCTGAGCAGCTGCGACACACACAGCGGCGCATATTGGCGCAGTTACACACGTGTCTATTTAGCAGTCTCAGAGTGCGGCCGTGGCCATGAGGTCGTGAGGCACATAGATGCTGAAGGTTAGAGGTGACCGACCCTGCCGGCACCGGGGCCGGGCCACGGGGTCAGCCGCGAGCCTCGGCCTCGATACGGAGCCCCACTGAGCCCGCAGAACACGACTCATCCGGTGCAACCACACGTCAATGAACATGACCATTCATTCCCCGAGTGGCGACGTGGATGGGGCGTTGGATTCGACATTGGATTGACACTCTCTCAGGCTCGCGCCGCCGCAGCACACCCGCCCTCCCCCTCCCTTTTGATTGGGCAGACCACAGCGCGGCCGACTGGGTATAAATTGGGGCGCCTGTCACTGTGCGGTGTTGGGTCCCAGTGCGAGGCGTGGCGTGGCGGCCCGAGCGGGGCGTGCGGCTGGGCGGTCAGGCGACAGGCGGCCGATGCGTTTTCACAGCTTACCGAGCCAAACTCGAACTGGCAGCGGTAGGCCGTTGGGCTGGACCCACGCCGGGGCCCCGCAGCAGCCCTGCGGCAGCCCCGCGGCAGCCCCGCGGCAGCCCCGCGGCAGCCCCGAGGCTGAGGCTGAGGGTGGCTCCAGAGCGGGAGGGGGGCAACCCGAGGGGTCCGCAACTAGGTTTGAGCGCGTACACTGGCCGCCCGGAAAACTGGGAAGACCGGGAAGACCACCAGGAAGACCAAAGAAAACCGAAGAAGACCAATAAAGTTGTTCTCCACAAATGTGACGGAAACAGAAAAATATAAGGGAAGACCGGAAAAACTTGCAAGGAAATTGCAAGGAAGACTAGAAAATGTAAGGGAAGACCGATGAAAATGCGAGACAACCGCAGAAAATTGGAGGAAGCCTTTAGAAAATGTCAGAAAACCAAGATTGGGAAAACCAAGAAAAAGTTGGGAAGACCGGGAAAACCTTAAGAAAACCTAGGAAAACGAGGAAGCCCACCACATGTGTACACCGGCAGACCGTACTTGCGGACCCCTCGGGGCAACCCCAGGGACGTCCCCACCCGGCATCACGCCCCAGGGAACCCCCGGCGACAGAGCAGATATCCAATTTTGCAATTAAGTTCCCTCCAAACTTTAGTATCAAGTAAATTAAATGTTTAGGCTCAAGCGCTGATAAGTTTTTTCGCTGCTTGTATTTGTAGATCAAATTGAAGATAACGTCGAGCGCTCGATCGAATTACTTTATCATATATATACTTTCAACAGTTGCTGTCCCGTGCTCAAAGTTCCGTAACTTCGTATCTTTGACCCTGCTTAAAAATAAAATATAGAGCGAGAGGACTGGAGCCACCACACACTTCCCCCTCCCCGCGCGCCCGCCCCTCACGCTGCCGGACCCCGACCGGGGGCGGATGGAGCTATCTCACTCACAGGACTGCAGTCCTAATTTTCATGACGGCGGTGGTGGCGGCGGGTTGCGCCCGAAGTGAGCCACCCCCGCCCCGCGTGGCAGCAGTGGCAGAGGGCTGCTCGCCGCTCGGCTCGCCGCGCCCATTCGGACCCAGCGCCGCTGGACCGTGGCGGCGGCATGGGTCACCCGGGGCGGGGCGCCGGGGCGCGGCGGAGAAGAGCGGGGCCAACTTCACCCGGATCAGCCGCGCACAGAGCCCGCCCCCCACCCCGAGGACGCTTAACTTTTTGATGGCGTATTACGACTTGAAATCAACTTGCTAATTATCAGGACTGCTGCGGCCGGGCGGCAGAGGCCAAAAGTTGGAGAGGAAAGCGAGATAGGCATGCAAATGCAGGCGTGGAGGACGGACCCCACGGAGGAAAATAAACAACGGGCGTTCCAGAGAACAGTGTGCCGTGGTCTAATCACGGCGATTAGTTCTGCGCCGGTGACACTGACGGCGAGCGTTAAGTGGGGCTTCTATTCACAGGGGCGTTCCACTCGCGTGAGAGGGGGGATGGGCAGGAGCGAAGAGTTGAGAAGAGCTTATGGGAGGATCAGGTGGGCGCCGCCGAGGTTCGGGACTAAACTAATGGGTATCAGTACGGGACTAATGGGTTCCTGGGGTCGCTGCGGCCGCACGGAGGTGTTCACGACAAAGATCCGATGAGGTCTTTATAGACGTGGAGCAGACCGCGTAATGGGCCTTGCATGCGTTCCAGAACCGTCATGCGGTGGAACGACATTGTTCGTTCGGCCTCGAAAGGGGTCCCCGGGGCTGCGAAATGTAGGGTTTTGAGGGACGGGGAATGGGAAGGGCCTGGGACACATGTGCCCCCTACACAGCTTCCACGGATGGAGTGTGCAGGCAGAGGGGGGGGGGGCTCAGGACGCGACCGAACTGACAGCACATTCGTAGGAAACAATGCACAGCTTGGACGGCGCGGCCACCAGCTGCCGGAGCTACTGGTCCATCCATAGCATAATAGCGACCCTGAAGGCGCGGCAAGACGGGGCACGAAGGGGTTGTCATCCCCTACGGCCCCTACCGCCGTCCCCCTACAGCGAGCAGCAGGTGCGGATCTCGCAAAGGTCCTGACAATCACATTCCAATCAAATTAGATTGGTTCGTTTCGCCCGGAGTATGGCGGATGCGGGGCGGGAGTAGTGACGGGGTAACCATAGGGGAAGGGGTAAGAGAAAAAGGACAGCACTTTGGATGTCCCTGTCACCCCTCTGTGCGCCTCTGTGCGAGGCAACGCGCGCTCGCGCACGCACAAGCACGCACGCATCGCGTTGAGCGGGAGTTAATTGGGGCAGGCGGAGCGTGAACGTGTCGCGAGTCTTGCGCCCGGCCGCACCGCCGTGGGGAGGTCATGGTCAGGGCAGCGCGGCGTGCCCTGGCGCACGGCCAGGCGGGGCGAGCACATAGGCCTATCAGGGGCGGGAGCACCACACATTCCAACAACGACAAGTGCGATGGTCGAAGGAAGCGATGGGCGATAGAGGTGTGGACCGCGCCTGCCAGGAAACGTGCAGGTCCAACCTCACAAGAAACCCAAGTGTGTGAACGTCTCATAGTGGTATTCACGTAAGTTTGCAAACATTCACACACGGGAGTCCCATTGGCACACAACAGGTAATCGCTAACAAGGAAAGCCGCAGCATTAAATTTGAAAAATCCGAAAAAATTACTCTGAAAATCATGAACCATATCCGCGGAGCAGCCCCGGCAGCCGGAACGAGAATGGGGAAATAATGGTGCCGGACTCCAGGGGGGAAGAGGGGGGGGGG
>NW_026271346.1:0-1461 GCF_000697945.3 Frankliniella occidentalis | reverse complement strand
GGACTTTCGTGCTCTGTCTATAAAAATGTGTAAATTGTTCTAAATGTATCATCTGCTGGTATAAGGCGGTGCTCTACCAGGAAGGGGATTAAAATATTCACTGTGAAAAATAACTTCGTAAGTTTACAACATTAGTTGTAATTTTTCTTCATAAAATATCTTGTGAATTGATCGGAAGCCTATTCTTGCTTGTCGATCAATTCTAAGTTGCGATTGATGCGAAATGTTTGTAAATTTTTAATTTTGACTGTAATTTTACGAGACCCTTGATGGCAACATTTTCTGGTAATCTACGATTATTTTCCTATGTTGTTGCTACAACGGCTCGTATTCCTCACTATGCACCAACTTGTTATGGCATCGACGGATAGGTAGAGCGTAGAGAGAGGCGAAAGCGGCAAGGAGAGGGGTAGGTGCAAATATATGCATTTAGCAGCTGACTCACACTCTAAATGTCAAGGGACAATTTTGTCCGTAGATTTGCAACGATTTCGTGCACATCCAGAAAGGATGCAATTTTGTTCCTAAAACTAGACAAATTGTGTGAAACTTCACACAATTTGTCCAATTAAGGGAACAAAATTGCATCCTTTCTGGATGTGCACGAAATCGTTGCAAATCTACGGACAAAATTGTCCCTTGACATTTAGAGTGCACTTCTTCCGCAATCGCGTTCAAATTCGTACGTCCCGGGTCAAACAGTCACAGCAGCGGCCGTCAAGACGGCGAGCGTGACGTCACAGCTCCACCGCGCCGAGCCACGCCGCGTGACGTCGAATTACGGGGCCGTAAACACAACAGCTGGAGGCGTAACTTCAGCCCAGGTCCACACGTCACAAGCGTTGTACAGCTCGCCGTGCAGCCGTCTGCAAGCGCCTGACGGTACACACCGCACACCGCGCGCCTTTTCCAAAAAAAAGTTAGCATTTGAAAAAAGAGTTTGCAAATTCCAGTAATCGCGCACGCTATGAAAGCAAATGATTGCGAAGTGTTACGGAAAAATGATAAGAACGCGAGTTGGTGCATTACACGATACAAATCCTGCTTCTATTTAATGTCAAAACTATGACTTTAAAAAACCCTAATGGCTTTAAAAATGTTCGTTTAAATTTTTTTAGGAAGCCTGTACGAAAATACATAGATATCTACTTTACCTGGTCGATGGTGGCATCCATCATTCAAGGTGGACGCGTAGAAAAATCCATACACAGGGTCATCTGCAAATAGAAAGACAGATTAACGAAACGTTAAAAATTAAAATATTTCACAAAGAAGTTTGAGGAAATAGCATCCTAAGTGTGTCAGAATCCAAATGCTATCCTCATCGTGCCGCTGCACACCCCATGCCCGTGCCATGTTGCCCGATGTATCGCTTCAGCCTGGAAGGCACCCAAGTCAGATGACTGCCGCACGGAAAGGAAGGGGGAAAACGAGGGAGGGAGAGAGGGAAATGGAGAGGGG
>NW_026271345.1:0-1499 GCF_000697945.3 Frankliniella occidentalis | reverse complement strand
ATTATTCCTCTGGCGGGTCCATGTGCATGCGTTTAAATTAATGTTTGTCAGCAGTCTTCATAGAGTATATCTCAAGGGCTCGTGGGCCACTTTTTGCACTCTCTTTCTCTGTGGGCAGGCAGGAAGCACAGGCCGGGCTTAAAAAGTGCATCTTATCTTTAATTCTTTGTCGATTTTTCTATTGAAATATTTTAAAACGATCAAAATCGCGACTGTTATCTTTGCTTCACTAATAGTATCAAATGGAACAAGTCAAACGACCCCCTTCCCCTTATAGACAGGAAATTCTGAAACCTTTAGGATATGACCACTGGGCAATTCCAGATAGGGGTGTCCGTCAGTGACGGCATTTTTGTGAGCGACTGAGATGTGCTACGTATTGTTGCTATACGTCCCTAGAAGCGTCTTGCAAAGACACGCCTAGTCGTCTAGTCACGTACTTCAACAACCCGTTGCACCTCTCAGTAGCTCACAAATGTCGTTTGACGGATGTTTTTATACCATTTTTTCTGGAACTGTCCCACTATAATCTCATGAACCCCGCGTAAATTAATCCTCAGTTGATAAGCGAGTTGCGATATTATTGAGTCTTTGCTGAATGTGTTCGAAGGTTCTTTCGAGTCCCTACGCCACCTATATTATTAGTCTTGCATAGTGGTGACTGTTCATACGCAAGTCCCTCGGTACGGGTGGGTACTGTTTGAGCCCTTAGTCCCGCGGCACGCGTACTGTCTGAGCCCTAGTCCCGCGGCGCGCGTACTCTTTTGAGCCCTAGGCCCCTCTGGTGAGTATCAAAAGCGCCCTAGTCCCGTGCGACGCGTCCTTTTTGCGCCCTAGTCCCCTCCGATGAGTACTAAACGCGCCTTAGTGCGCGCAGGACGGTCACTCTTTGGGGACTAGCGCGCTGATCAAGCGTACAATAACGCGCACTGGTCTCGTCTGGGAGACCGACAAGCGCACTCTGGAAACTCAGGTGTGAGACAGTCTCACACATGGTGTGAGGCAAAATACCTCACACCAAACGGTGTGAGGCAAAGATACCTCACACCAAATGTTGTGAGACTCGTTGTACCTCACACCAAATACCTCACACCAAATGGTGTGAGACTTGTTGTGCCTCACAGCCAATGGAGTGATACTTTCTCATACCAAATGGTGTGAGGCACAGAGGGTCTCACACCATTTGGTGTGAGGCACAACTAGTCTCACACCATTTGGTGTGAGGCACAACTAGTCTCACACCATTTGGTGTGAGGCACAACTAGTCTCACACCATTTGGTGTGAGGTATGTTTGCCTCACACCGTTTGGTGTGAGGTATTTTGCCTCACACCATTTGGTGTTAGACTGTCTCACACCCGAGTTTCCAGAGCACTAGTCCCACAGCTCAACGGACCTCGCCGCGCACTAGTCTCACAGCGAACGTACTAAATGGGTCCTGTTTGGGGACTGAATGAGACCGTTTGGGGACTGTTTGGGTACTGATTATTTTCGTAAGGG
>NW_026271344.1:0-5850 GCF_000697945.3 Frankliniella occidentalis | reverse complement strand
CACCCAAAAGCCCCGGCAGCTTTAGACTTACGCCTTTCACCCACACGCCTCACGCGCGCGCCGTTACAGGACCTGACCGTGACTTATTTATATTCAAGCCCTTCAGCCTCGCAGGTAGCAGGCTAGTTGCGTAACGAGAAATTTTGTCTCCCGATAAAAAAATTGTGAGCAGGGATGTTTTTTGTTTTTCATTTTTGCAATTTTATGAACGTCTTCTGTGGAAACTGGTGTTGCCTCTACTACAGCAGCGGAACACGGCGCTGACCTTCCCCCTCGGCTTTTGGCTTTTTGTTGACCTTCCATTTTTTATTTGACTTTCTCCACTCTAACTTGACCTATTTCACGATTTTTTTTCGGTTTGCTATTTTCGTGTGTATATATACTACTTTTCTGTGGCCCCCGTCGTGTCGGTCGCGGCGCTGACGAGCGCGTGACGCGTTACACCGGCCTCCTCCATGTTTAATTGAATCTGCCCCGCAGCAGCTCGTTGGTGGTTGGCGGCGCCCTCGCGGTGTCCCCGGGCGATGCCCCATCGGGGCCAAGGGGGTGACCGTCGTCGGTGGCACGGTCATGAACAGGCGAGGTGGCCGTTGATTTCATGAGCAGTTGGAGTGACAGTGACAGGCGCCTCCTGCACTGCTGGCCGCGCGCGTCCATACGACGTAAATAAAATATTGACGGCCAAAATCTGATGCAATGTGCATGTCCGCTGCCCGCCTCCCGAGTAGGACGCGGAGTGTGGGAGGCCCTCTAGCCCCTCCAGCCCCTCATATGGCCTCGGCGCATCACGAGCTGTCTCTGCTGCTTCCTCAGCCGAGACGGCCGCGCATCCCCCTGCTCGCTCTGCTAACGGCTCCCGAGTTTAGCCCTGCTAACAGTATATGTACGCAGGATGACGTGATTAGGGATAACATGATTCCATGTGCATTTTTAGCGTTTGCACATAAACTTCATGGATTTATTTTGGGATAAAACCATTGAATTTATGGATAATTATTAAGTGAAATAAAGTTAATCTTCCAAATTTTGTCATGTATCACATGTATCACACAGATCAGATAGGGATTACACTTCCATCTGTACAGAGGATTACGGGAGTGGCGGCCCCCTCGGGTTCGACAACTGGCCATAACTGTGTACACAAGGCTAGACGCCGTATACTATACTCTGGCGTATTCCAAAGTTCTCCTACGGGTGGACTGACTGCCACCGTACTCCCGGTGAGCGGCTCCGCTCGCGCTGCTTCGTCTCACTCCGCCCACTTCAGTGTACTCTTCTTTCACTCCCTGTCTACATTTACACCTGTCGGGCCCTCGGACGGATCTTGCTGTCCGGGTGGTCGGGTCAGTGGGGGGAAGTCAGGTTGGCACGTGCGGTGATTTGAAAAAACCGAGGGGGGGGGGGAATGGCGTCGCTCGCTCTAGGATTGCACTCCACTCAAGATGACAAACTTGGGGGGCGCGAGCTGCGAGCTCCTCAAAGCCAGCGAGCGGCGACTCTCTTTTGCTTCTGAATGGCATTTCCCCGCACAGCGAGGGGGGCGAGTAGGGGGGATGGCGGGAGGATATTCAGGCGGAAGTTTCTTTTGCTCGCGTTGCTTTGGGACGAGCGGCTGGGGCGCGCGCGCTCTTCCTTTGTGATTGGCGCGTCCCGGAGGGGGCTGTGATGGGAGTGGGCGGAGTAGTCGGGGGCGCAAGGGGGTAGTAGTAGTGGGTCGCAGGTGAAGCGTGCTCCTTTTGTGTTTTAAATTTAAAGTTAAACCCCTCCCCTAGTTGGGATCAGCTCGCTGAACGCCACCGCTGCACTTCGCTCACCTCGCGCGCGCGCGCGCTCCGGCGGTGGTGGTCACTACCCACCCCCTTCCTTCTCTCACTTGCCCGCTTTCCAAACATCCCTTGCATTCGGGCACAACGAGCCCCGTGAGGCACCCGTTAGCCTTAACGCTCTCTGAACATTCCGTCTCTCTCGCTCTCTCGTTCGTTTTCTCCTCGTTTTGCACTCTTTTTTTCTTCTTTATTTCGGCCCAGTTTCTCTCTGCTTTGGTTTACGAAAAACTCTCCCCTTCCCTCGCAAACAAAAAGGGAGACCAAAAAAACAAAAACAAAATGGGACATCACGAGGAGATAAAGAGTCGGACGTGCGACGCCCTGCTGGCCGGGCCGGCTGGGCAGCGCGCCGTGTGGGCCAGGGGAGCTTTTGTATTATTGATCTGCTAGGCGATGGACCGCATTAGCTCTCGCTAAAGTAGCAGCCATTTGCATCTCGACTACTTGAACTTCCCGGTCAGGGGCAGCTGTATTCAAGAGAAAAGTGTGAGAGAGTGGGAGAAGAGGGAGAGGGGAGGGGGGAGTGGTTGGGGTTTGGTGGAGGAGAGAGAGATGGGGGTGGGGGTGAGTTTGTCGCTTTAATTGTGCCTCCTGCTCGTTTATCGCGGCGTCTGGGCCTCGCTTGTTGTTCGGGAATGCCAAGTGCGTCCCTCCGCGTCGCGCCGCGCCGCGCCGCCCCAGGACCTGTGCCATCCGTTCGGGGTTGTCGCACGGGCCGGGAGGGAAGGGATAGAGAGGCTGCTGTAGCCGGGCCTAGCGCAGCGACCTCCTCTGGGACGCGAGCAACGAAAACGGTCGACATTTGTTGTCGCTTTTGTTAGCGCTGTTTTGTTCTTCCATTTTTTTCACTTCTCTTCTCTTTAGGACCTGTGACCTCCGTGTATATCTGATCTGTATCTGTCACTCCGAATGTGGCATTTCATTCCTTCTCAAAACGGAAAATGGGAAAGAAAAGATCTAAATCATTCTCTAGAAACCCAAGTGTGCACTTCAGTACTTAGTTTGCATTAGGTCTTCAAAGTAAAAGTAACCGATTTTTTTTGTTGCCTAAATAAAGTCCGGCCGAGCCCGTTTGGGGCCTTTGCTGCGAACAGAGGCTCTGCTCGGGCCGACCCCCCTAATGTACCCACAGACGTACATCATGCTAAAGCCGGGACAAGATGGCGCTACAAGCGCGAGGCGGGAAGGAATGTCATGGCGCCACTAAGCGTTTGTGCTGGGGGGAAGTCCAAGACCGTCCGACCTCGAGAGGGTAACGGATGGGGAGCGAACCACTCTGTAAGGACAATTACTTTGCCGGAAGTTTGTGCCGACTGTAAACCAAATACGCTGCGCGCAACATCCACGTACACGCGAGAAAAGTTGTGCAAATTATACAAATTTAAATCCTTATTTTTTTTTCAGATTCTTTCCCGATTTATTTTTGTTAGAATAATTTTAGCAGAAAATCTGTCGTGAAATCAAGGCCACTTCTTTCACTAGTCTGTTCTACTTCGTGAAGAAAAAATATCGCAAATGTGTAGAATCGAATGAAGGGATTTTTTTTTAGGTCCAGCAATATTTGTCATGTTTCGGGGGAGGGAAGGTTGTTGGGAGAGAAGAGAGAGAGAGGGGGAGGAAAGGGACCTGATCAGGGCCCTTCTCCGTTGGCGTTCTCGTTCCCCAATTTGACAATTACTTATTTGTCGCGGAGGAGAGCGAGAGAATGAGGCCCGAAAGAGAGGGTCCGGGATTGGGTCGGATTACCGCACGACACCCTGCCCTCCTGCCACCCCCGCACCCACGCGCTTGCCGCCGCCGCCCGCCCGCCCTGCGCAGGGCGCAGGGTCTCTATTGTGGCGCCGGAGCGAGGAAAGCGAAAGGGGGAGGAGGAGGAGGGGAGGGAGGGAGAGAGGGGGAAAAGAAAACAGTCCGCTCAATGAGTATTGTTTGTCCACTACTTTAATCCCATTCCCCCGTAATTGCTGCGCGCGCGCCGCCACGCCGCAGCCAGCAAACCCGCACCCGGCTCGGCCCGCGGATGGAATTAGTTTATTTTCTTGATTAGCGCGTTGATAAATGTCGCTGATGTAAGCAGCCGCGCTGCCGCCGCCGCTCGTTGCTTTTGCTGCTGTTGCTGCTGCTGTTGTTGTTGTTGCCGCTACCGGCGCGCTCGTTTTGTCCCCCCCTGTCGTGTGATTTTGTCCTTGTTGTTTTGTTTATGCCCCTGCCGCGTCCACGCGCGCGCGCGTTTGATGAAGTTTTGTCCCTCGTTGTCGCGCTGCTGTCGCGAGCGTGGGTTTCGCTGGTGGCCCGCCGCCGCCGCCGCCGCCGCCCCCGTCGCTCTGCGTGGGACTTTACTCGCCGGCGGCGCCCGCCACCACCACGTCACCGCCCCTGGCCGGCTCGCTGCTGCTGCTGCCGAGTTTCTACCCCATTTGTGCGCGTGCAAATGTGCAGCTCGTGTGTGTGTGCGCGCGCGCGCATCCCGTATACCGGACGCACTCCATCAGCCCCTTGAGCCCGTTAGGTCCCGTTAGGTCCCGTTAGGTCCCGTTCGGCATCACAACTGCCTGCATCTCTCTCCTCCTCCCCACCCCAACCTCCCCCTCGCTGCATCGACGCCCTTGTTCACCACCCTCACCCCCCACGTTCCTCCCTCTCCGCCTGTAGCCGTTGCTGATGCCGGTGAAATGAGCCGTGTCCGTCCGCCCGCCTCCACGCCGGTTATGCGCCCCTCGGCCACTCCACAATTCATACCTGCTGAGTTCGCCCGTGCTGTTTCCTCCCCCACATTCACTTCCCATCTACTCTTTCTCTCTCTTCCTTTCACCCCCTCCCCCCTCCCCCTCTTCTCTTCCTCATTTTCTCACTCGCTCGCACTCACACGACTCACTCTTGTTTTCACCCCTGTCTCTTTTGTTGTTCGCCCCCTTTTCTCTCTCCCTTTCTTCTCCCCTCTCTTTGCCGCGGATGAAGTTAATTCTGCTGCAAAACGCTTTTGGCGTTATTTTCATACTTTTTGCTCTTTCAAATATTATGTATATAAATTGAAAGGGTTATAGAGCCGCGCCGACGCACGCTAGCAGAGGCACCGGGGCTGCTGCTGTCAGTATCGTCAGTAGTATCCACCACCCCCTACCCCTCCTCACCCCTCGCGACCACGGGGCCGTGTCCCTTTGCAGGGGACAGGGGAGGGGGGGGGGACAATTAGGCTTCTCGCATGCCCGTGGGAGAACGCTGCTATCGCTCCGGCCCCCCGAGGGCCTAAGTCACATATGTGCGTGTCTCGTGTGTGTTTGTGTGTGTGTGTGCGTGTGTGCGTGCGTGTATTTGTGTGCTCCTCACGGAACGCACGCACTTTTCCGCCAGCAGGGCGGGTGCGGAGAGGGTGACTTCCTTATGACCTTTCGCTTCCTTATCATTGCCACACAAACGAGGTCGAATTACCAGCGGTAGCCGCAGCGCCAGAGGGGCGGACGAATGGCCAGACGGACGGACGGACTGACAGTGGACGGAACGGATGGCCGGTAATGCTCGGTAATGAATTGCGTCATTTACCCGGGACTGTGTGACTCCCGGGCCCTGCTCCCTGCTCCGCCCACGCCCCCGTCTCCTCCCCGAGGGTCGTGCTGGCGTGCACCGCCGCCCGGCGCCGCTCCCTGAGGCCCCTACGGCCCTGGGGCTCGGCGACGACGGTCGGCTGCTGGACCCCCGGACCCACAGCTGCCCCCCGAGCGCGGCTGAGTGGCGTGGAGCTAGTGTGATGGGGGACAATGTTTGCCAACTGTGCACTGATAAAACCTTCGTTCCTATTGAGAATTATTTATTGACTGCTTTGTAAACTTAGATATTTCTGAACAATTGCAAATGGATTTTCCCTGGAAATTTCTTAGGAAATTTTTGACAGATTGCTTGTAAAAATTTTTGCAGGTTTTCCATTTATCGTTGACGTACTGCAAATAGGCAAAAACCTTTCCCCCCTCCGAAAGTTTGCCTGCCTCTGCTGGGGATTGCGGAAGCTTGTGGTAGGGTTCCTGGAGGG
>NW_026271343.1:0-1962 GCF_000697945.3 Frankliniella occidentalis | reverse complement strand
GGGCGGAGCGGGCGACTGCCCTGCGGCCCACATTCCACCGGCAAGCGGTGTCAAAGGGCCGCGTCGCTGGCATTCTGACGCGGTCAGCCCCCACCCTCCCCCCACCCCACTTCTTGTCCACATCCTCTGACTAGCTCCCACTAACAAGCACCGCGCTGTCGCCTTTTGGCATAAGACAAGGAGGCGCAGGAGAAAGAGAGAGGGAACGCGAAAAGGAGGCAAGGGATACGGAGGGAGTTTCGCTTGAGACGCAATTTCCGTCCAAGAGTTGAAGCGCGAGTCGCGAACGTTGGGTAAGAGACGCCGAGGTCTCAACTTCTGCCCGGGGCCGTACGTATCGCTCCGCGCTCGCGGCCGCCGCCGTGCCTCCAGTCCCCCCTCCACCGTCATGTTGATGTCTTCATTATTTCCTGACCACACGGTCTGTTTCATCCCATCATCAGCAGAGTGGGCAGCGTTAGGCACGCTCTGGCCCATGCGTTTAGTCTCACTCATTTCCAAGGCGGCCGAGGGAAGCGTGCGTTGAGCGGCCACTACGCCACAGCCCGCCGCGCCCCACCACACCCTGGGATCCGAGGCGAGGCGTGGTATGCATTCATTAGCACACTCCGTTTTCTCTTGCTTCTTCGCTCCCTTTCGCCTCCCGACGCCCGCGCTCCTCTCGATTGCCTCCATTACATTTGAGGAACGCTATCGGACGTGAAGGGCGCGACCGCGCCCAGCCTCTACCCTCACCGCACTCAGTCTCCCTCCGGCCCCGCCACGCCCCACCCTGCCGCGCAGACATTGCACGAAAACATGCTGCCGCCGTGCATGAGGCACCAGGGGTTCTTATCGCCGGACAAGCGCAGCACTTTTCCGGTCGTTCGCAAGAAGGCACCAGACACCATTCTGCACACCTCGTCTGCACAAAGAGGTGGGGGCGGCTCGGGTACGTAACGTAGGCTCGTGGGGAGCAGGGAGGTGGGCGGGAGGCCCGCGGTGGTGGTGGGTCCGCCTCTGTGGAGCTAGGGCCCGGGGGCTGTGTGCTTTACGGTCGATCAGACAGACGTCCCACAAATTGAGGTCAGACGCTGTAAAACTCGGCCAACTCGGTGGATGACGAGATAGTATCTCGGTGAAAGCCTTCCGCTGCCTTGAGCCTTTTGTGGGAACACGAATAAGCTAGCCAACCTCGGCATAATTACTCGATTGCAAAAATGAAATATGGCCGAGATAGAGGAGGAGGGGTGGGGCGATAAAATACTGCCTTTTGTTTCACGCTCATTCGACTTAAAGCGGCCATAAATCAGCAAACGGGCACCCAATGCCGGTTGGCTGGCTCCATTAGAGAGAGTGAGGGAGATACAGAAACCTATACTCTGCAACCTTGTTTTCTGTAGCTCGACGGAGCTGCGAAATGGAAGAGAAAAACAGGTGGATTGGTGGTGTGGAAATTAAAGTTAATCTCGGTACGCACCAAGGTCAATATTCCCCGATTACGCTCGGCTACAGCTACAGCTCGTAACCGAAATGAGAGGGGAAACTCTGCGGATGAAAGGATCTACAAAGAAACTGCAGAGCAGAGCCGAGGGGTGCCTAACTCCATAAAAATGTGTACACCGGATTACCAAATTGTAAAGATTACCAATGATTACCAAAGATTACCCATGTATGCTAGGTATGATTCACCTGCATTCTAAATCGAAAAGTCCATTTTTTGTTCTGAGAAAAATGCATTTTTGTGCAAATCTTTGGTAGTTCTTGATTCATTGTCATGCAAGTTACAAATTTGCATTCTATGATTGGTCAAATCATTATTTTGTCCATGGGAGGAATGCAAAGAAGCGCGTTGGCGTTTTAGGCAAGATGTGCACAAAAATTCATGTCTAAATCAACAAAAAATTATGAAAATAGAGGCCAAGGGCGCAAATTTCGTCCGTTTTGTTAGCCCGCCCTTCTGCTTTTAAAAAAGCATTAAAG
>NW_026271342.1:0-2923 GCF_000697945.3 Frankliniella occidentalis | reverse complement strand
GTATAGTAATCAGTCTCAAAAGATTAAACTATGTCTTAAATGGAAAAAAAATAATGAAAAATAATTTCTAAAAGGTACTTCACAGGTCTCTTTCCTCAATCACAGCAGGCCGGGCAGGCAACCTAGATCCTTCGTAGGACTCTAAAGCTTCATGGTGTCCTGCATCCAGTCTAGGAACGCGGTGACTCTGGTGTAAACGCCAGGGTAGCCCGCCTCCGCGCACCGCAGACCGTATGACACCACGCCGATGAGGTAGTAGGTCCCGTCCGAAGCAGGCCAAACGAGGGGACCGCCGGAATCTCCCTGCAGTCATGACAACTAATTGATCCCTGTACCAAACCACCTTCCCGCCAGAAACCACGCCTAGATTATGTTTGTCCTTACCTGGCAAGCGTCTTTGCCTCCCTTCTGCAGCCCGGCGCACAGCGTTCTGTTGTCGATGGTCGCTGTCTTGATGCCGGCGAAGGCGCGCTGGCACTCCTCTACTGAGACGACGGGCAGCTGCACCTGCATCAGCATGGAGCTGCTGGGGCCGTCTGCGGACAAGCAGGAGAGGGTCGTGAGGATACGGCGCTGTACCCGCCGGCCAGTGTTCCGGATCGGTCGGCTATGCATGAGTCCGGCAAGACAGCGAACCCGACCTGACCCGACCCGGTGGCTCAGCGGGTTGCAGTGCGAGAGAGAGAGAGAAGATGCAGTCTCACTCGCACGCCGAATCGTCGGGTTCCGAGCGAGATCTGAACCCGACCGATCCGGAACACTGCCGACGGCGAGCTATTAGGCCGCTAGCGTCCGAGATCGAGCCGGAGCGACTTACTGAAGGAGGTGGAGCCCCAGCCCGCGGTGAACGGGTTGTACCTCTCGAAGGAGAGCGAGCGGATGTCGGGCCGCATGGGCAGGCAGGCGGGCTCGATGCCGTCTGGAAGCAGAGGGCAGAGGTCGTAAGCACCTGGCGGGTGCAAAGGTAGGCAGCCGGTAGGCAGCTCTGCTGTGAACTAGTGCCCTATAGCCTACCGGTGGACGGCGCCGCGCTACGGAGCGTCAGGATGGCGATGTCGTTGGTGAACCTCGTGGGGCTGTACTCGGGGTGCACGTGTTTGGCGGCGACCTCGATGTCGACCGGGTGCGCGCCGTCCTCGTCGTCCTCCAGGTCGAGCTCCCCGAGCCGGGCGAGGTAGCTGCGCCACCGACAAACAAGCGCAGAATTGGTTTAAGCTCTTGAACTCGCTTTTCCTCCGATTCCAGAGGCCAAAGTCGGAGTGGGTACTCACAGGGTTTTCTTCTGGTACACGCAGTGGCCCGCAGTGACCACGTGCTTCTCGGAGACCAGGGTGCCGCCGCACTTGAACTGGGGGCGGCCGGCGAAGGAGCTGCGGGGGTGCGTCTTGTAACCCAGGGCGACGATCCACGGCCACTCCCCTGCAACGCGCCCGAAATAAAATACAACCCGGCGTCGGTCTCGCTGCCCGCCTTGCTCATGCGTTCCAAACGGCACATCGAAAAAACAAACGGTGTCAACAGCATCATGCACTTTATTGAGCCCAGATTGTGAAAGCCTAAGATGAATAGTTGGAGAGGAGTGGACTCAAGCTTTGAGGGCGGGCGGGTCGCAGACCCGGCGCGGCGCGTAGCTGAGGAGGCGACCCACATGCTGGGGGACGGGGTTGTCCCCGCAGGACCCCGCCCAGCGCGCCTTCACCATCACCAAGCTCTCTGCAACAAGCACACTCGGCCGGTTGACGGACCCGCGGCGCGCTCGACGACGAGGAGGGTGCTGGAGTAGCAGGCGCGGAGCACTGACCGTTGCGCGCGGCGGTGCCCCCGACCACCCGGGTGAGCCCCGTGCTCGAGTGCTGCCGGCCGCAGCTCCTCGGCGCCGAGGCGGGGAAGTCCGTCGGGAAGTTCTCCTTGGGGAAGCCCTCGTTGGGGATCGGGGTGAAGCCGGCGACGCGGTTCCAATCCGGGATGTTGCCGCTCTGCGAGGGCGCCCGCCCCCGCTGCGGGCAGCACACCTTGGGGTTCCGGCCCTCGAACCTGCAACCAGCCCGAGGTTAACTCTTGTCCTCACGCCCACGGCAGGAGACGGAGCTGGAGTCGCTCTCACCCGCACTGCGACCTCCTCAGGAAGTCAATCTGCACGCTGTTGAGCCGCTGCTGCATCAGGAGGTATAGTGAGTGGCAGCTCTGGATGCGCTGGCAGTTGCCCGGCAGGTTGGCGGGCGTGGTGCAGTCTGAGGGCGGCTCCAGGTCTGTTGGAGCAGAGCAGTGTGTCGGGGATCATCCAGAAAGTACGTCCGTCATTAGCGCCGTTACGAGACTGCCAAGGCAAGCTCTCATGGCGCCTGATGAGTAGGCAACATCTCGCCTGCAATGCATGCGTGCGGAGCGGGGTGGCCTACCCTTGGGCTCGCAGGCGCTCGCGGCTGAATGAATCTGGGGGAAACAGACGTGCTTTCTGGACGGCCCCTTGGGACCCTTCGGATCAGCCATCGAGTACAGTGCAGTCACTGATCCTGGACCAGCACCAATAAGACTGGCCCATGCCATTTGGCCTCACCTTTCGTGCCGGCCTCGGGCAGGTCCTCGAAGGGCCGCGGCGTGGCGTTGGCTGCGGGGCTGGCGGTGCTCTTCTTGCTGACCACGGCCTGGGCGGCGGGGCCGCACGCGCCCAGCACGGCCAGCAGCAGCAGCGCGGCGGGGCGGGACATGCTGCGACCGGAGGCGAGGCCGGAGGTGTTCCTGCGGAGGGCAGGCACTTCACTGAGGTGTTCCTGCAGAGGGCAGGCCCTTTACCGAGGTGCTCCTGCGGAGGGCAGACACTTCACTGAGGTGTTCCTGCGGAGGGCAAACACTTCACTGAGGTGTTCCTGCCCAGGGCGGGCCCTTTACTGAGGTGCCTCTGCGGAGGGTAGACACTTCTCTG
>NW_026271341.1:0-1980 GCF_000697945.3 Frankliniella occidentalis | reverse complement strand
TGCAAGAAGGGCGGGGGTGGACGAAGAGCGCGAGAGGACCGTGGGTGGGCGAGAGGTGGGTGGCGCAGAGGGCGGTGAACGGGTTTTGAGCGATGTACGAAAATACCGCAAAAAAAAGCAACACAAACGACAAACGTCGAAAAATATCGCGTAACTAAACAGGGTTGCCAAAGAGATAGGCAAAACACGGCCGGAGCACACCCGTATGAAGGGGCGCGCATCTCCGCCTGCCTATTGGGACATAGGCAACATCTGAGCACGCGTGCAGTCGGTTTGCCTAGTAGGCAGGCGTCGGCACAGCCCTATTCACATCGAAAATGTACTCCGTGCTCCCGCGTGTGTTTTTGTTTTTGCCTATTTTTGCTAGCAGCACTGTAGCTCGTGCAAGCTGCGAGTCAGTCGGTCCAGTTGGAGCTGCCTTTCAAACAATGGTTTAGCAGACGAGTCAAGTTCTTCATTTATGTGGCTCGATGTGGCTTAATAGGCACCGATAGAGTGTGGCGAGAAAGGGAATGAGGAAAGCGAGAGGAGATCACGCACCTGACCACCTAACAACCCACGCAGCTGCGCCAGGACGCAACGGTCGTCATATCCTAGACGTTATTCCCATTCATTCGCTGGCTGGGGTCAGAGAGGGTCGCTGCGCCAGGACCATAGGCTCGGGCTTCTCTGCTGCAGGTCACTGGACTGGGGCACGGCGCGATGCTGTCGTACAGTTTCTGACGCCCTTCGCGGAAGTGAGACACGACCAAACTGTCAGAGCGCGTCTGAGGCGGACAACAAAGGGACGGGAGGAGCAGGAGCCCCGTGGCGCGCTTCGTCCGGGGTCAGCGGTCGCGCCGGTGGTGTCTCTGCTGCTCACCTCCCGTCATAGTCAACTCAAACTCGGTTCATAAAGGAATGCGAGGATGAGAATATAATGTTAAGACCAACAACAGTGAGTCGGGGCATGAGAGAACGGCGAACCAATATAGGCGAGCGAACGGGCAGCAAAGGGTCGGATGCTCCAGTCTTACTCGGTGGCCCACCCCACACCCCACACGGACCCCCGCGCCGACCCCGGAGGACAATAATCATTTTTGTAAAGGATGAATGTACAACTCATCGACTAGTTGCAAAAGAAAGCCAATTATAGTTTTAACTGTTAATTAAACGTTAAGAAGAGGCGCCAGCCAGACACTCCAAGAGGGGAAGAAATACGTAGGCATACACACGACGGACTTACGCCTTATCAGGCACCTCGACCAAACAAAACCGTCCCAGCTTCTCTATTAGTCACTTTCGCACGAATTTCCCGCGAATATATAAGAAAGCATCCCTTTTCATTTTGGAAGCTCGCGAAAACATAACTGTACCTCCGTCCGTCCGTCCGTCCCACATCACGCCCGCACACACGGACAAGAATTGGTCCCGGGGGAGGCGAAGGCCCTCGTCGTCCTCCTCCTTCTCGGAGGGACGCGGCGCGACACCTGCTGCAGCGACAGCCAGCGACAGCGGTCAATGTCCTCCGAGATGTCCTCGCTCGGACAGCGGAGGGACAACATCCCCTTCGTCCTCCCGGCACGCATAGCCCTCCCAGGAGGGAAAGAGTTGCAATCTGCTGCAGCGTGTTGTGTCCGCCCGGGCCAGGGCCGGGGAGCAGCGCGGACCGCGCGGGGTCAGCTCAGCACTCTGCTATCTCCGATAGGGAAGTGCAAGAGCAGCGGCCCAAGCGTCCTTTTTATTCCGAAACCTCCCACACGACGATTTCTTATACCGTCAGTCGAGCAGTGAGAACCTCGTTCCTCCGTGGCACGCTTTTTCACTTCACTTAGTTACCGTAGGTCTCAAAAGACCTTTTTGGGCGAAGTGGAATGCCATACTCGTACTGATTACGTAGAGAGTGGCTGTTGTGTATATTTTCCGCGGATAAAAGGGTGACGCTTGCGCCGCGTGCGGAGGGCCGTGTTGACAGGGTGTGGTGGGGCGGGTGGGGCGGGA
>NW_026271340.1:0-5997 GCF_000697945.3 Frankliniella occidentalis | reverse complement strand
CCTGCGACAGACCGGCCCGGCCTCTCGCCGGCCTGTGGCCGAACCGCCCGGCCTCTGGCCGGCCGGCCTCCGGACCCCAAACGCAAGGCTCTGGTAGAGCTGATAGCCGAGTGGCGGGCGTGCTGGGACTTGGTTCCCTGGACACTGCCGGGCGAGGGATCGACTCCCGGTCGGGGCGAACTTTTTCTCATTTTTTGTGGCACCTCCTGAGTAGGTGGTCGGTGAGGTCCACTACGCCATCTAGCTGGAGGCGTGGTCAATTAATTCGGATGCCGGAAAAACGGTGAAAATAGTTCTGAGTATTCGAACCAGCGACCATCAGAATACGGAGTGAGCGCTCTACAAACTGAGTCAACGATTGTGTTGCAAAGGAAATTATTATCTTCGCTGTGGCTCACACCCGGAAACACACGGCGGGCGGGGGCTGGGGAAAAAAGGGTTCCGTCGACGAGATTCGAACCAGCGACTGTTTGCGTACCGGCCCATCACATCAGGTGTAACGCGGCTAAAGTCATGGCCAGCGGAGCGCGAAAAAAGTCTACGGATCGGGGATCCGAACCAGCGACCAGCTTCATGACGGGCCTGGACGCCACCGACTTAGCCAGGAAGGAACGATAGCGAGCACAGTTTCCGGCGGCATCCACATGTCGCTGACGCCCGAAGACACTTTAGCCAGCAGAGGAGGAAAAATGATGCGATCCGAACTACCGACCATCCGCACGCTCTGCCAACGAACAAGCTTTAGCGCGCTCGGCTACCAGCTCGCCGTTCCCGGTTTGAGTTCTGAGCTCGGTCCTGCCTAACGGGAGAAAAGAAGCGACAAAAAAGTGTCCCCCGGCCGGGAGTTGATCTCAGTTTTGGTTCGGATGAAGCTGCGTGCGGTCGTGTCGATTGCACAAAAGGCGCGTGTGGCTGGGGGCGACGGATATCACATATTGCCCCCAAAATAATATTCTATAGTCGGGTCGTATTGAGCTGACACTGGCCGACGGTTGTGTGGCCACATTTACGTGGCCAAAAACGGGGCCGTCGCGTCCGTCCCCGGCCGGTACCTGGTCCCTCCCCTTCCCGCCCAACGAGCAGTCGCCTGGCACGTAGGCCGCCGTGGCTGGGAGCCGCCTGCGTGCGCGGCGGGTTGCCTACGCGCCCGACCGCAGGCTGACTGTGCGGCCGAGACTCACGTACCCGCGGAAGATGACGGTGGCGGTGCCCTGCGGCCCCTGCGTCTTGTAGCGCGCCGCCACCTCGGCGGGCAGCCCGCCCTCCACGAAGGGCTGGATCAGGCCGTCGGGCCCCGTGACGGCCGTGACGGTGGCCGCGGTGGCCGGCAGCGTGTCCTCCGGGGAGCAGCCCCCCGCGGCCGCACGGGCCGCACCGCCCTCCGCGGCCGCCAGGTTGGCCGCGTGATGGACGCGGATCAGCTGGTGGCGCTTCTTGGTGCACATGCCGACGAGGAAGGAGGTGGCCGACGTGAACATGAGCAGTCCGATGAGGCCCACGCCGAACCTGTGCGCCGACACGACCACCGTCAACCACGAGGCGCGCTGTCGCCGGTGCGAGCGTATGAGGGTGTGGGTATATCTCCTTACCAGAAGTACCACGTCTCCCAGATTTCCTTGTGTTGCCGGTTAAGGAAACAGCAGTGCAAGTAGCAGCAGTACTGGTCATCGGTGGGGCACCTGGACCTGGAGAAGAAGCGGAAGACCCGGTTTGGCAGAAGCTACAGGGAAGGTCCACAGAAATGCGGGCCGCTGACGCCATGCTGACGCATACCAACCTCACTTCCTGCGACAAGTTCCTGAGTATTGCGTTGCACTCGTTGATGTAGCGGGACATGAAGTCCCGGCCCTGGAGTGGGCCTCAACGGCAGCCTCCCGGATGGCACCCTGGATGTGGACGGCATACTCATAATATAGTATCGTTCCCTTAAAGTTTTTTCATTTTACGTAGATTCACGCTTTCTACCGCTTTCTACGGTGTAATTTAGCTAACGAAGGAAGGAGAATAGAACACATTCCTGACCGGTTGAGCCTTTAGCCCCCGCCCCCCAATCCCCCACCTACTACGAGCGTGACATGGAACGTTTATGTTCTACCCGCTACTCTTCTCTGCAAGATGAAGTACATTAAAACCATTCCATCGAGGGGCATCTGTACTTACTTATGGGTGCCAAGCTTACAGCGCTTATAATGGCGGGCGCGTAGGAAGGTCCAAAAAGCTGGGAGAGGGGAGAGGGGCTCGGCCCCCACACCCGGCTCCTACACCCACCTCAGGCGCACCCCCTAAAAATACCCTAGTCTTCACATCAATTGAGTCCGACATGATACAACATAGTGCTTATGCTTTGTTGTAAGATGAAAAGCCTCCCCAAATCGCATAGGGCCTAGTCCTAGTCGTAACCGTGAAAATATTGTGGGTCTCTACGCTGTGCTGGACTCTGTCCGGGACTCTGTCTGGGACTCTGTCTGGGACTCTGTGTGGGACTCTGTCCGGGTCCGGGACTCTGTCGCCACCCCCGCTTAACCTCACACGCTGACCCCGCGCCCGCGGTGACGCGCCACCGCATCAGGGCCGGTGTAGCGTGAGTGCAGATAGTATCGAACGTCGGATGTTGTTCGATTCCCGCTCGTTTCCGCTCCGAATTATTTCTCTCTGTTGGTTTTGTCGGGGGTCAGTAGATTAAGCGAGATCCATTGTCTACGCCCGCGATCACCGCGACGACGCCGGCAACGCATGTTCAACGTCATTGCCGAGTGTCGATGTGCGAACGAGGTGCCCTCCGCACATGCGCCGTGAGCCCTGCGGCAATGCGTGAAGAGAGCGATGGAGCCACAACTCAGTCAGACTGTTGACTGTCGGACGTACATATTGATTGCGTGATTGCGCCGTATCGCATACTCTTGCAATTAATCGATAGTTTCACAGATTTTCGTGCTGATTGGGACGCCCACGGCAAGGGCATCGGGGATTGTGCGAGCAGAGGCGCGCCCACAACTGTAACAGCGTCCACATTTCGACCTTTTGGGTCGAGAACAACCCCTTTATCGCGCCCAGTTCAGTGCCGGCGCACCTCTCTGGTGTCTGGAAAGCACCGTAAAGAAGAAACCTCAGGGATTTCCCGATGAAGTAAGTAGTCGTGAATTAAATTAAAATTGCCAATACGTCCTTATTTTGAATTTCTCAGCTGATTCCATAGTAATGTTTGATTAAAAAATCCACATGTGGGTGCCTCATTTTATTTTTATTTTTTAAAGGAGCACCACAAAACAGATTGAAAGACTCTTAGGGGCGAACAAAATCTGTAGTTTGATGACATGCTTCCCCCCTATGACGCGCGACGCCGGCCCATACCACCCACCGCCCACCGCTCAAGATTCTCACAACCAGATTATCCCGATGCGAGGGGCGCGAAAGGGCGTAGCGTGGCGTAGTATAGCATTAGCGTGCTGACGGGGGGCGCCAGGCCGGCCGCCGCCTCGCACGGTTTGGCAGAATGAGAAATGGGCCCTCCTGTCATGTCTCCGCGGCACATGGACGTGGACGGGGGACCCGGGGCTGTTGATTGTAGAGCCACGCCTCCGCCGATTGTGCGCCGTGAGGGGCCTTTAGTGAACCCCCCCCCCCCCAAAAAAAAAGCAGGTCGCCAGGCAGGAGGGTCGCTTGTTGGCTCAACACCGGCCAACGGATTTTGCACAGTTGCAGCAGCAGGTGGCAAAGTTCTTCAACATGTTGTGCAGGCTCTCCTAGCGCCTGATAGGTAGGCAACGTCTACCACTGCAGTGCATGCGTGCATTGCGGGTTGGCCTACCCCGAGTCTCGCGGGCGCCGAGCCTCCGCAACATGCCAATAATCTGGGAAGAATAAGAACGATGAAAGCGGGCTCACTTGGTGAACGATCCCCTTCCGGGGTGAGGCCGAGGGGGGCCCCAACAACCCCTCGGCCGACCGAGTGAATTAATTACTGTCGCCGGGACGGTTTTGTGGCGCGTGTGGCAAACACTTGTCCAGACTTGGCACCGCTCGGCTCAGGTCCCTCCCCGGCGCCACGCCACGCCACGCTAGCGCAAGCGGCACAAGCACGCACACAGACAGTCATCGAACCCCGCTCCGCGAGTGACAGACATCGACCGCCCCGCGAGCCGCTCGGCCCCTCGCGGTGACCACAGGCAGGCATCCCGCGCTGTCCTCGCAAAGGCGCGGCGGCGGCGGGGGGCGGAGGTGAGGCGGGGACGCGTGGGCGCGGGGCGGCGCGGGGGCGGCGCGAGGGCGGACGGGGCGAGAGCGGGCTAATGTCACGGGTCTGCACGGGTCTGTGTGCACATCGTCCAGCAGGCCGACAGCCCGCCCTTATGCCAGAGTAGGGTGCCGTCGTGGGAACGCGGACAGGGGGGGAGCTTCGTTAGCTGAGACCGTCAAGGCTGCCTTTTTATTTACTTTTCCGTTTCGATAGTGTGCTTTAGCTAACGAAGGAAGAAGGGCAGCGGGTAGAACGCACACGTCCTTGTTTTGTCGAGGGCCTCCTGCCTCTACGTCACGCCGGTAGTGGGTGTAAAGACTGCTCGGCCAATAATTGGGAACTTTTATGTTCTACGTGCCATTCTTCTTTCTCTGTTTGACTAAAGTACCGGGTACTGGGCGCCATGTGCGAAGGCAAACCCGCCCGCACTGCCCCGTGCACCTCGAAAATGTCCTTTGATCCTCGAAACACCCGCGCATGCGTGTGACCTCGCACGTGGTCACGCACTGGTCACAATGCATTTCCGCCCCAACAGACTAGACAAATACATATTCGTGGGCTTGGCGGTCGAAGAGGAAACCGAGACGGGAAAAGGTGGCTGACCCAGGGAGTTGAGAACAAAGGAGGGCGGACGGGGGGCACAACGTGCTTACGTGCTTCCCCTTCCTTGGACAGCCGAGGCGACAGTGTATCTGTGTCGTCTGGAGCGGCAAGACATCGCCTGTCTTCCCGGGCGCGACGACTCGGAGGCAGGCACTATCGGCAAGGATCATCCCATCCCAGCGAGGGCGGCGAGGACCCGTGACGATGCCGGTGCGGGCGGCGTGACGGGACGGGACGGCCGGGCCGGCGACGAAGCTCGTCACCCCTCCCGCGCCGCCCGCGGACACCGCTGGACTGGCGGCTGGCGGCGCGCCCGCGTCCGCGGAGGGGAGGGGGTTGAGTCGCGTCGAGCTCGTCGAGCCGCGCCCGCGAACCTGATTGTGCCAGCCGGGCTGACGGGCGATTGGTCAGCCTCCTCCCCCCGCGGAGCGAGCGTCACCCTCCCCTCCCTTTACCCGCCAACCGCTTACGGACAGCGGCCGGGCCGGGTGCGGCCAAATCCAGGATTGGGCTTGCCAAGTAGGACATGCTAACATGCGTCATCGCGTGGGGAAAGAGACCGTGTAGTGGATCTTATTCTCTTGACACCCTTGTGTACGCTTTCAGAATTATGGAAAGATTTTTGTCATGCCACATGCTAAATCAGGACTAAATTGGTCAATTCCCTGATAATCACTTTTCAACCACCACCAACTCCCACAGTGCACAATCCTTTAACTATTGCAGCTGAAGAAAAACCAGGTTGGAAGTAATAGGAATGTTTCTTTTTGAGATCTGTATTTATTGAGAATTCAGAATTGTGAAGACTACACAAGTACGTTTAAATTGGAACATTCAGATCCACAGGGTTGAAAGGGGATGATTAACATTAAAATAGCAAAGTCTATGACCAAAAAAATAATAATTAAGTAACTCACTCCTAAATGGAAAGAATATAAACAAACTTACACGGAGCAAAGGAAAACCAGGTCAGGCAAGAAAACTTCTTGGGTGAAGATTCACACATACAAGACTTCACATTATGCTGATCAGCATATTTTATTAAAACTTGACCCCACTCACAACCTCAAAGTGTGATGCACGCTCACCACTCAAACACTAACCAACTATCACTGTCATTTTAAAGTTCAGGTGTGAAAAGATCAATAAATATTCTA
>NW_026271339.1:0-2216 GCF_000697945.3 Frankliniella occidentalis | reverse complement strand
GAGTGAGAGAGAGAGAGAGAGAGAGAGAGAGAGAGAGAGAGAGAGAGAGAGAGAGGCGAGTTTCCCCCCAAATCCGGTCACCCTGTGCGACCCTGTGTCTCCCTCTCACACACGAGCGCGAGCCTCTGACGATCTAAAAGATCGCAGTGAAGAGAGGAATCTGGGCCTGGGCGCACATCGGGCCGGGCAGGCTGACTGAGCCATAAAAACTAAATGCCCGCGCCCTTTGAAAAGCAGAAGGGGGGAGGGGGCGTCGAGCCCACCAGCAGGACCCCAACCAGACCCGCCTCGGCCCACCTCGCCTGAAGTATGGCAGTCTATTTCCTCTCTCGAGAGAGCTTTGGATATTATTGCCGCTATTTTCTTGTCATTTTTCACCCATTGTCCTGCCGAAGAGAGGGAGGTGGGAGGCATGGCGTTGGGAGGGGGGAGAGAAAGTGAAGAGGGGGTAGAGGGGGTGAGCGCAGAGGGACCTATTGGCCGTCATCTCCTCCGCTTTCACGGGGGGTAAGGGGGAGATCTGAAGACGGTCGAGGCACTGCTACCGGCGGCCGACAAAGTCTAGCGGCGAGGACGGCGACGTAGAAAGGTGGTGGCGGCGTCGCGCCGGCAGCGTAGTGCAGCTGTGCGGCGAGGTGGAGGAGGTCGTGGTGGCGGACCGGACGAGACCGACTCCCGCAACGCCGCAAACAGAGATTGACGAGGGCTTCTCAAACGGGAACGGACGCGCGGGTGAGCGGCGAGGGGGAAAGTCAGTTCAGACTCCCGCGTCTAAAAGGCTCAACCCGCGCGGCCCACTTGCTCAACCCCTCTTCCCCTACTCCCAGAACGCATTAAAAGAAGTTGAACAACGACGCTGCCGTGCGCCTCTCCATGTGAAGCAGCAATGTCATGACATTACCGACGGGATCGAGCGAGGCTGGTGCGTTTGGTGACACCTGGCAGACAGTCCCAGAGTGCACTCCCTCTACTTTCGTATTCATGACACATCAGTGCAGCCCAACCAGCGCCGCGCCACAGCCGCGCCGTTGGCACCCTATTCCAGCCCCACCCGATATCGGGAGGACACGGCGCATTGTCCTCTGGGGATGAAGGTAAACCAACACACCGCACCGTCACTCCGAAATAATAAAAGCACGAAAAAGCGCACTCGGTTAGCGGTAGGAACGGGTGCGGGTCCTCTCAGCGAAGCACCTGCCACTGTTGCCGTCGAGTGGTGGAACCGGCAACACAAAAAACACATGAGACAGACTCCGTTTCGCCCTCGGATTTGCTAATTACAAAATAATGTTTAAGACGAAGTTAAATTTTGGGGTATCGCGACGGTGGTCTGTGGATAACCTGACGCATCGCGCCCACGTCAATTTCGTCCCCTCCTTGGTCAAATAAAATTTAAGATATTCCCAGACCAAACGAAGTCGTTTTCTTTCAAAACAATCCGACCATTTTAATCTGGCCTGAATGTCAGAGTCCTACGGCAACCTCATCCACTTTGGTCGCCGCTATGAATTTCTGCTCTCTCGTCCCGCCAGCATCGCAACGCTCTGCTGTCTCTTTCTTTTTCAAATCTAATACGTCTCGCCGATCCTTTGTTTGGAGACAGTTTTTTTTCTACCTCCTCTGCCCCTCCTCTTCTACCTCACCGAGGACGGGGGGGGGGACGCAACGCATAATCAATCTGGTTATTGTGATCCGTCTTTCCCTCTGGAGAGGTAGTCTGTCCTAAGCGGCTCGTCTCAGCTGTCTCATGAACAGGGACTCAGCCACCCTCTCACAATTTCCCTTCCCTCTGCTGCCGAGCAGCTTTGCGGCGCCAAACGCAAGCGCGCGGGAAAGATCGCTCCGTGAAAACTCATTTAAATAACGATCCTGTTGCTGTCCTAATAAGAGGCCCGAGCCGTCGTTGGCGAGGCGCCGCCCCACCTGAGCGGCTCCCGGCGGGGCGGGCCGCTGTATTCTGCAACCCCGAGGAGGCAGTGCAGGAGGCGGGTCGGGTACGTACAAAGTGTACCAACCATTCGTAGCAGGTCGAGCCGGGGCCTCGGCCGGGGCCGGGCGGGGAGCAGATGGCCGGGCGCCACGCACCGCCACGCCAACGCAAGCCCTTCCAAAATGGAAAATACACATCACCGCCCGCGGCAAGATAGTGTGGCCCAAAAGCCGATTTTGGTTGGAGCACGACGGCGGTGCGGGGGGCGGGGCCGCGGGGGCCGGGG
>NW_026271338.1:0-1424 GCF_000697945.3 Frankliniella occidentalis | reverse complement strand
GCCTGCTCGCTCCCTTCATTTCCAACCCGGCTGCCGATCCGAAGCACCCCCCTCCCTCCCCACCGCTCAGCTCCAAAGCGAAGCGCTGCTCCTCCGTGCGGTTGCGGTGGTCCTGCGGCGGTCTCACTCGAGAACCACTCTCGCCTCGCGGCGCCCCGCGGCCCGTAGAGCCCGGCCCGGTGAGCCCGGCCACGGGAGAAAGGGAGATAGCAGATGATTGATGGGCGGGTGTGCAGTGCGTCGGGCTGCTGGTCGGGCTGGTCGGGCCCCAGCGAGACAGCGCGGCGGGCGCCGCGAGCTACACGGCCGCGGCCCCGGGGGGCGGGCGCGGGGCCGGGCGGGGCGGGCCGCTGTAAGACAAATTCCGTAGCGCGGGAAGAAATATGAGGGATCAGCCCGGGAACAGATTGAAAGCAGCAGCGGCGGGGCCCCGGGTCCCGGGGGGCCTCGGGCTGGTGCGGCCGGGCTCTGCAGACGGCGGCCCTGGGGCGGAGAGGCCGTCCCGCCCGGCCCCGGCCGCCGGAAGCATGTCCGGTCCGAACGTCCGCCTCCTCCTCTATGCACGAGCCGGGGCGCGGCGGGGGTTGTCCGGCCGTATCCCCAGACGAAACAGCGACCGGAAGTCCACTGTGTCGAGCGGAGCGAAGAAAAGGCGGAAGTGATGCGATAGGCGACCCGTCGCCGCCGCGCCGGGCCATGAACGGGGCGCCCGCGCACGGGCAGCGGACCAGGAAAGATATCACCGAGATCATTCGAGTCGATCGCTGGACAGGCGGAGCGGCCAGGGGCTCACAGGAGCGCGCGGCAATACTCAGGTGAACTCGGACAAAGGATAACGTGGAAGTCAAGGTTAGGAAATAGTGTCGTCATAGTGCTGTTCTTCCACTCCGCGAGCAGGACTCCCCCCCCCCCCTCGCGGCCGCCCCCGCCGCTGCCGCCGCCACTACTCCGCTCGGTCGGAACGGGGACGGGGTCCCACAGGAATCAATTTGATCATGACGGCGGCGGAAATTTGCGTCCGCATTTCGTCGAATCAATTTGCATGGGGGGTGTTATTATTGTCGGGTCGACGAGGCGGCGGCGGCGGGGGTTAACGGGGGAAAGGGGGGGGGGAGGAAGGCGGGAATGGCGCACACACGCACATGCACACGGGCGATTGCACACGCACAACATTTGCGGCGTGGCTCAATAAAACGCTCTGCTTGCGGCGACGAATACTGAGGTGGAAAACAGGACGAATATATGCCCCGCGCGCCCCAGCTCGCCCCGGACCCGCCGCCCAGACCGCCCCGCCGTGTTCCGTTCCGTTCAATTCAGTCGGGTCGCTGCGCGTCGTCCTGCCGGGGCCAGGGGGGCCGGGCCGGCCAAGTGAACCGAGAGCACATCCATAGGCCCCACCGCCGCCCGCCGCCACTCTCGCCTCA
>NW_026271337.1:0-1405 GCF_000697945.3 Frankliniella occidentalis | reverse complement strand
GGGGGGGTCTAGCCGGCGGGTCGCAGTCTACTGTCGCAGAGAGTTCTGGGCATGGGCTCAACACACACACACGGGCGCGCGCGCGCATCTACAGTACAAGACAGTTCGCCGTTCGTCGAACGCCTGCAGAGTGCAGAGTAGGCAACCACGACACCGGAGTGCAGCTGGCTTGCCTACCCGGAAGGGCGTTGACCCGGCTGCGAGGGCCCGGCTGCACGCTGCACCTCCTCCTGCGCCGTGCCTCGCGCTCACTCAGGTGTCGCCCAGAACGAGGGGCAGGGCGGCGGGGCAGCTAGTTAGTCCCAGCCAAACTCGGCGCATCCTTTAGGGACAGCGGGTCTTTCGGGCGAGGTGGGGACGGGGCCGGCGGGAGGCGTGTGTTTAGGCTTCGGCCGCCGTCCGCGCCGCCGCCGCCGCCGCGCCCATATGCCGCCATGCGATATATACAGAGGCAGAGCAGGCCAGACAGGGGTTCACGGGGTCACGCCGGGATCTGGTAATATCCAGTTCTGGCGCGTCGGTGGGGTCACGGGGTCGGGCTGTGGTGGCAGTCCTCGTCCCGCCTAGCTCTGCGTGCAACTCACACGCACACACAGTGTCTATGCGTTTGAAAGTTCTAATCGAAGTGGGGACGGGCTGCTCTGGTCCGCGCGCCTCCGCCGCCGTTGGCCGTGCCCCTATTTCCTCAAATAGGGTGCAGCGTCGAGAGCGCGGACTGGGCCGCCGCCGGTGGTGGTGACTTGGTGACCCGCCCCGCCCGGTCATCGTCTGCCCCTGCCCGCTCGCACGGCACGCTCATAGTGCGACTGGCCTTGACCGTGCGCAGCGAAAGAGATGCCGCGGCGCCCGGCCGGCCTACGAACCGGCACCGGCGGCTTTACCATACCAGCACCGGGCGCGGGCAAAGGGGACCGAAGGGGACCCGAAGGGGACCGCGGCCCTCGCCGCGACCACGCGCCCGCCACGCGACCACCACGTGGACCGGGCGGGGCGCCGCGGCCGAGCCTGCTCCCGGCCCCGCCCGGCCCGTCCAGCATCCCGCCTATCCCGCCCCGCCACTGGTCCTGACGAACAGACGCGTCCAAACATTTTGTTACGACCTCTTTTGGAATGTAGTCTTCTGACGGTGTGGCATATAGGCGCGGTGCTTCCGCGCAGTGTCGTTAGTGTTGCGTCGTACTGTCACGATCAGAGCTCAGAGCAGGTGCGCACCATGGTGCTCGCCATGGTGCTCACCACGGTGCTCGCCGCGGTGCTCGCCGCGGTGCTCGCCACGGTGCTCACCACGGTGCTCGACATGGTGCTCACCACGGTGCTCGCCACGGTGCTCGCCTCGGTGCTCACCACGGTGCTCGACGTGGTGCTCACCACGGTGCTCGACATGGTGCTCACCACGGTGCTCGCC
>NW_026271336.1:0-1161 GCF_000697945.3 Frankliniella occidentalis | reverse complement strand
GCCCCCGCCCGCCCCTGCCCACCCTCCTCCTCATCCTCCTCCGCCCCCGCTGAGCCCTCTGCGTCGCACAGCGGGCGCGCGCAGCGCACAGCCCGGGGGCAGCAGCGTCACCGCCGGGACACACGAACGTGCAACTGAAACTCGGGGGACTTCTGCTGTTGCTTGCCGCTGCTCCTGCTGGCCTGCTGATCCTTGCCACACAAACACAATACGGACCGAAACCGGCCCGAGGCACTCCACGCTACGCCACGCCCTCGAAACGGAACATGTTTCCTAACACCGGAGGGCAGGAGCGGAGCGGCGGTGGACGGACGGACGGGGACGCCCTGGAGAATTGTACTGGAGAATCCCGCGGGGGCCCTATGCGGGCCGGCCGCTCTTGTCGCGCCAGCGTCACTGACACGCCACTGACACGCCACTGACACGTCACTGCCACGTCACAGACACTCACAGACACGTCACAGACCGTCACCGACGCGCGGAGTGACGGCGGCTCCCACGCTCGCCCACGGCAAGTGCACTCACAAGATGCGCCGCCGTGTCCGCCCCGCCCGTCCTCCAGGCCTCCAGGCCTCCAGACCTCCAGGCCTCCAGGCCCTTACAGCGACGCAACGCTACTGGCCGGGCCTCGCACGTGTATACACCAAAGGGGCAGAGGAAAGGGGGGAGGGGATCACCTACTAACCCCACGGGAAAAGAAATGTACTGTAATTGGGAGACAGCGACGGTTCGCGCTCTCTGTTTGCGGGCACTTCTGTTGGCCGTGCACGGGGCATGAGGCCCGTTCCAAGGTGAAAGGTTGACGGCTGCCCGTCACTCTTCCTCTCCCCCTTCCCTCTATACCGCCCCTCTACTACCACTCTCCCCCTCCCTCTCTCTCGCTCTCTCCCTCTCTCTCCGCCTATTTCTCTCTCTCATAATTCTCCTCACCCGAATAATGATTTCACCATCGTATGTATGGTTGGCTGAGCTGAGAAACCAACCCAAAACTACGGTTGAGACAACAAACCGTCTGGTTTTCAAAGGTGAGTGTTGCATTAGCCATAATTTTATGGTGGTCCCAGATGTGGTCCCATATATGATAATTGCCGGAGCTAATCAAATCATTTATGCGTTGGGCTGGATAAACAGTCAGAGAGGGGGGGGGGACAGACAGAGAGA
>NW_026271335.1:0-986 GCF_000697945.3 Frankliniella occidentalis | reverse complement strand
CCGGGGAGCCAGTCCGGGGCCGGGGGTGTGTCACTCACTCACTGACCTAGCAGACGACATACTTCGGTAGAAGTTATACCATTCGTGCATTTCTTATACCACATGACCGAAAGAAACACACACAACAACAACAACAACAAAATCGTTCGATCGTTTCTGCTCTTCATTGACTTCATAATTTCTTTTTTTGCCTGTCCAAGGGAAGTGCGGCAACGCTCAGCCAGCCGGCGGCCTCTCTCCGTCTTTCTCTCTCTCGCTCACTTGCTCTCCTATCGGTACCTGTCAGCCAGCAATCACTTTGGCAACGTGGTTGCCCCCTTCTCCTCCTGAAGTCCATTCAATTGCCAACACACTCTCTAGCACGCCGCGAGGGCGTGCACCGAGGCAGGCGGGTTGGAGGGGGTAGTGGTAGGGGCAGGGGCGGCTATGCGCCCTCGGGACCAACGCCCAGCCGGGCCACAGGCCGGCCACAGCCCACAGGCGGGGTAATCTAGGTCAAAGGCGGTGGGCATCAGGGAGGGGCAACGAAGACAAGTGTGTTACAAGCTGCTTCGTGTGCCACTCTCTGCGAACCCAAGTGTCATATCATTTGTGTTCTGCAGTTATAAGTGTAAGTCAGTATGTGTGTACTTCAGTTATTGTTTGTGTAGGACCCAATGTTTCTGCCAGTAGTAAATCACACGGTTGAAATATAGTCTGGACCTTTGAAGTATGAGGAAGTTTCCTCGACAATAGAATTTTGTCAAAGTTGTCATTTTTTCTCAAAATGGTCAGCACTCCTCCACCCCAAAGGAGAGCATCGGCTGCCCCCTCCCCCCTCTCCCCGTGGGAACAGGAGTCCTCGGTGCAGGTGCGGTGGACCCAGGCAGCAGGGTAGCGGCGGGACTGACACGGTCTCGCTCACACAGCCACATGGGGAACCCCTGCCAAGAAGACATTGGCCGCCGACGCGTACATGGCCGGCCGGCTACGCCACTGGCTACGCC
>NW_026271334.1:0-6203 GCF_000697945.3 Frankliniella occidentalis | reverse complement strand
GGAGGAGCCACCTGTCCGGTACGGTACATGCTGCATGATGTGCTGGTGCGCTGGCCAGGCCGCCTGGCCGCTACGCGCCGCGCCCACTCAGGACAACCCTGTGCGAGCGCGATTATTATAGGCGCTAAAGTGTATGTCGCGTGATCCCGCGCAGAAGGTTGTGTCGGGAAAGGGACCGGGAGAGGAACGCCCTTTGGGGCGGGGCGGAGGGAGCAACGGACGGCGGCGGTGACGGCGGCGGCACGGCAGCGCCCGGCCGTGGGTGTCGCGCCCGCCGGTGGGAACAAACGCACCAGATAGGATCGCGCCATGACTCAATACCTCATTCATTTTCAAAATTATAAATGTACATCAGCCGCGCCTGTTGGATAACTTTCGTGGCTGCGTTTGGTGTCGAACTAGAGAAGTAGCTGTTTAGTGGCCGAGTGGTAGCTGGCGCAGGGCGATGGACCATCGGTTTCAAAAAACACAATGGTGTTATTTTCACGGCCCAGTACAGCTAGCGCGGCAGTTGCATCTTTCACACACAAAAAAGCATTTGCCACACAAAAGAGGAGACATATATTTTTCTATTTGTTAGTGTAAAGCGGGTAAAGCAAGTTATATGTTTGGTTTGATCTTATCGGGAAATATAAATAGTAGAAGGTACGAGAACCGAACCGCATGTGCGAGGTTTTATACCTTTGAGAAATGGTATCGGCTCATGCTCAAGAAATCCACCGCACTTCTGCTGCTGCCATCAGCTCGCCAACGAATCGCCCTGCTACTTCTATGAGAGGGAGGGAGAGAAAAGAGGGAGAGGGAGAGAGAAGGACGGAATAGAAGACAGGTGAATAGATTAAAAGCAGCCGATAATATTCTATATAAAAGGCAAAAAGAAGGGTGCAGCAGCGCGCTAGCGCGGGCGTGGTGCTCTCGGTGGTGGTGCATAGGTGAGACAAAAGATTGCCTCGCGAGCTCCGCGCTCCGCCTTGCACTGCGGTGCCGTAACAGCAGCTAGCTCTGCGGAGCTGGCGGTTGTCTGGGCTCCACGTTGCCCGAAAAAAAGGGGGACCTTTTCCTGCATGCTTGGATGGACCCCACGTTTTTCTCATCCTCAGACGTCAACGAAGCTTCACTTGAATACAAGTGCCTCGGAAAGGTTTTTGTCGTTACGATTTAGGATATGGTGTATAGACGGTCGAATACCCTATTCATAATAAACAAGGCGACGGCTGACGGTCGTGGTGGCGAGCACCATCTGGGAACAGAGTGTGTTGTGGGAACCCCCTACCTACCCTCCCCATCTCCTTCCATACCCGCTACAGTAAAGCGACACAAACGACCTCACTTTTGGCGAAGCCAACTTTTTGACGACCATGGAGGATAACATAACAGAGGAAACAGCTCCACAGCCCCGCCCGCTCCTGCCGTGTTTCCCTTCGAAAGGTCACCCTCTGCTCGGCTGCGTGGTGTGGCGCGGAGTGGCGTCCTAGAACTCGCTCGGCGATAAAAATTACTACCTCCTTGCGGTCCCCAGCAGCATGTTTTGGTACCCGCAAAAACAAGGTTTGAAAAAAACTTCAAAGAGTCTTCATTATTCGCGTTAGCTACACATACAGGGCGGTCTACTGTGCTCTATACGAGCAGATGCGTATACTAGCCCTACATGCACGAATGCGCTGGGGTTTGCCTCTCGTCAGCAGCCATGGCGCCTTATTGGCCCCCTTGCGAAGAGGCAACCCGTCTGCACGTCTCAAGTGGATTTCCGTCAACTTTATTGCCACATTGCTGTAAAGTAGCAGCTCGCGTCCACCATCTGCCGTCCTCTGTGAGGCCGGCCGTCTTGGTCCATAGAACGGTGCACCTTTTCCCCAGCTATTTCTCCGGGGGTATTTCGGGCCGCTCAGTAATCAGGTGGGGCCGATAGTGCCATCCCCGGCGCCACTAATGACTGCCTTCCTTTTTTGCGGGGCGAATTAGCGGCCTAGACATGCACGCCACTCCGCGAGACCCGGCGGCGCGGAGGGGGCAGCGGGGAGAGGCAGGCGGCGTCCAGATGCAAAGTAACGGTTGCTGCTACTACATCTGCAGCTGCTGTTGCTGCTCTGTGTGTGTGTGTGTGTGTGTGTGAGTGTGTTGGGGAGAACCCACTCTCTGTACCACAAGCACCACTGCGGCTTGTCCAAACCTCCCCTTCCCCCGTAGCGGCGCGCGGCGTGTCCCATCCTCACGTTTATCAATTTCGCTACTTCCTCTTCAGCGACGGCGGCATGATCGCCCAGTCACTCTCATCCCTCTTCCTTTCCCCGTTTCTTTTTCTGTGTGCTTTTGCCGCTTCTCACCCCATTGTTCAGTCCGTCCTCGGATTGCTCTTGATGTGCGCCGTTCGTTCGTCTGTCCCCGCGCAACAGAAGCTCCCTGACCTATCCCAGTGCCCCACATCGTCCCACACAGTAGGCGTCGTAAAGCAGATCGTCAGTGAGGAAGGAGAAACAGTCATAAGAGAAAGAAACGGCCAGGAAGTTGACAATGCTGGCAATAGCAATGTGAATCGAAAGTGTCGTTAGTGGTTGGTCGCAGAGAATTTCTCTCCGCTCTAAATGTAAAAGGACAATTTTGAATCATAAGAGTGGACAATTGTTGAATTTTGTCTATTTTAATGGACAAATTTGTTTCCTATTTCTTGAAAAAAGCATTATTTCTTCCACGGATCGGAAGTTTAAATACGTTGCCCATTTTGCAACAAAATTTGTTTTGAATTGGCGAATAGTTTAGTACGGCCAATTTGCACCTTCTAACACAATTTCGAACAATATGTGTCTAAAATGTCACGTTTTGGCCCATAGATCTCTTTTTCACAGCTACGGCCACTCGCTTTCTATAGTTATTTAAAGAAAACAAAAAACAATACCTTTACTGTTTGAAAACATAAGGAAGATCGGATTCTTCAGTTAAAGAAACCTATGAGGATGTGCTCAAATTTGAAATTATTTGGTGACAAAACATGAAAAATGTAGAAACCGATAGGCACTGGAAAAGCAGCGTATTATTAAATACGTGGCAGGAGGTCGAAAATGTATAGTCCGAATAATGAGCGCAGGTCGTACAAAGGGCCTAAGTGCGGCCCATTGGACGATGAGCAAGCAAATATCACAATGAGGAGGAGGGGGGAGGGAAGTGGGGCCTCACGTACGAAAAAAAGTGCGAGCCGAAATATTTTTACACCTCATCACGATCCATTGTTGACGCACCTGCTGGTGGGAGGAGGAGACTGGTCAATAATTGTATGCACAAAAGGATCCTCTTTTTACGTCTGAAATAAGCGATGCCACACTCTTGCATTTTATTACCGGTAAAAAAAAGTGCCCTTGCCAGACTGTGCCTGGCAAGAGCATGCAGTGCAGCGCACTGCAGTGCAGCGAATGCAGCGCGGGGCGCAGTGGCGTGGCGTAGCAGTAGGCTATCGAGCTATCGCAAGAGGGACTTGATCGTGAGCCCGGCTCGAGAGATCGATTCAATCGGGGGAAACGGTTCCGATTTGCAATCGGCGTGGGAAACAACCAAACACAGGGGGTAGGGTAGGGCATGGCATGTCCCCCTTGCGAAACCTTGTCTTCCCTTCTTGGTGGGTCACAGGAACACCAGCTCTGGTGCAGCCCCACCCCGCCACGCCCCGCATGGTGCATGGCGCCAGGATGAGGAACGTCTTCTATATATGAGGCGGATTGCACTTTCATTTCTCGGTAAACATAGAGTCAGTGGTGCTGGACTTGACGCAGTGGGTCACAGGTCCGGCCTTAGTGCAAGTGGTTTCCTCAGATGGAATGGCGGACAGTATCGATTGTAGATTTTTTCAAACAAGCAGAGGCATAGCCGACTGCACGGATATCCGTCTGGAAAAAGGCAAGCCAATCCGCCCACATATTCCCTGCGATGCGTCGCACGCCAGACCCTGGGAAAAAGACGCATGCCGACGACGCCGTTCCGGAGGAAGGAATAGAAAGAAAGAAATTTTTGCTCGGATCATGGGAAAGAATGGAAGAAAGGGAGTGGAAAGAAGGGGGTGACATGGCGATGGGTCGAGCGACGTCTCCTTCGTCCCGCCCGCGCACGCAAGCACTAAAGCAGCACGCCAAAAACACACACCGGCGAGCAAAAACTTTGCGTTTCCCACATGGCAGCGAAGCAAATCGCGATCAGCTCTTCCTCCTCATCCGCCGCGCACTCCGCGCAGCAGCCCCGCCCCGGGGTACGATTTTCCTCCACGCCGCGCACTTTTGCGTTTCCTCTGCTCCTGGTCGCCTAATAGCGCTACGCAAATAACATGCGCCGGGACACGCATGGCATTCCTACGGCCAGCAGGCAGGGCCGGCAGCACGCAGGCAGCCAGGCAGGGCTGGCAGGCCAAGGGCCCCTCGCACGCCTCGCCTATACTCCCACAGTGATGACCTCTGACCACTGGGGAAGAGGAGCTGCAGCGAGCTTCAGTATGCCACTGGGACAAGAGAGCCTGACTAGCTCAGCCCAGCCCTGATAGCAGTCCTCCCTCTCTCCTTTCTAGTGTGTGTCTGTGTGTGTGGTCAGCCTGCTGTTCGACGCCGATTACATCGCTCACGCGGCTTAAAGCTTCCGTCCTTTCCCTCCTTTGCCCACTAGCCCCGACCAGGGGTGAGGAAAAACGTTAACAATTCTTGTTAACTGCAAAGTAAACCTACGCTTAAGATAATTTTGTCGCCCTTGCTGTATCGAATGTTGTTAATGCGTCTTTTGGCGTGATATCTTTGGGCATGGGCATAAGCCTATGGATCAATACTTTTATAATTGAACACAATTTTGGCGTGGTCGCTGGGCAGCACGCGCGGGGAGACGACTACTCGGGTACCCGGGCGTGGGTGTGAAGCTGCTCAACAGGTGGTCAGGTGGTGTAGAACCATGACTCTCCTCTCCTCCCCCCTCTCTTGCAGAGGCGGGTTCGTTTCAAAAATAATCGTCTTGCTTTACTGAACCTAGCAGGCAAAGACACGTAAAGGATCGTCCAGAAAGTATGTTCCTTTTTCTCAGATTCATTCGGCAAAGTACAGGAGCACAGCGCCTGCGAGACCCAGGGTAGGCCACCCCGCAGTACACTCGTGCACAGCAGGCAAGATTTTGCCTACATACCAGGCGCTATGAGAGCATGCATAGGAACTCGGCAGGTTCGTAACGGCAAATGACGAGCCAAACTTGACTCCGATTTTTTGCAGTTAAAATCATTACCGAATTCTATCTTTGGCATCTCGTGTAAAAGCTCGCTGCGGCCGGCCATCAGGAAATCGTCCGTTTCGATTGACTGTGTGCCTCCGCCGCAACGCTGCAGCGTACGGTACAACAGGCGCCCCTAATGAGATTAGCATCGCGATTGTCTCAATACTTACGACGTGCAAATTAAACACCACGTTGTGTAGTAAGACAATCGGTCGCAGGGAGGTGGCGGTGCGATGGGGGCGGCGCTGCAGTAGTGGCCGATGTTGACGTAGTCGAGCCTCCGGGGGTCCGTTAGACCGCCACACCACGCCCCGCAGCCCCGCCTCCCACACCAGCCGCACGCACGAAAAGCTGCGCACTTATGAAATGCCGGCAGAAACAGGTACTGCCTCACTGGTGGTTATTCACATACAAGGATCCGTCAGCTCGTACTCCTCTTGCCTCTTCGCCTCGCCGTACCTCCACGTCGGATACACGTCAAATAATACACACTATATACTTGCTTTGTAATTTTTCATTTTAACATGAACAGAACGATGTTCTCTACACACTAAACTGATTCGCTGACAAATCGGAAAAATTAATAATTAGTCACAAATGTCAGATTTAATGCCGTCCCTGATTGATTCCCTGGCGGTAGAAGCGACACGCCAAAACCGCAAGACTAATCCCGATATACGTCGTGCGCGAACCCGAGGCAGGGAACGAACCAGAGGCAGGACCATAGCTCGCTCTCTGTGCGACCGCCGCCATCCATCTCTCTCTCTCTCTCCCTCTCTCCTCTATTTTTTTCTCTTTCTCTTTCTCCCCTCCGAGTTTGCTACCTCTTCGCGACGAGAGCCTTTCATTCACGTGGGTTGACAACCTCGCGGCCTGGGTCCCTTCACCCGTCCAAGTCATATTAGCGACCCCCGTCTCCCTCCCTTCCCTTCCTCTTTTCCACTTCCCAATCTTTTCGTGTTTTTTTTTTTTTTTTT
>NW_026271333.1:0-2718 GCF_000697945.3 Frankliniella occidentalis | reverse complement strand
GGGGGGGGGGGCTCGGGCGTAAGTGAACTAACTCCTACCTGCCCAGCTCAAAACAACCGCCGATTGCGATGTGCCTGTCGGCTCGGGGCATCGAACAACAAGTTTTCGCGCCAAAACGGTCCTTCCCCCGACCTGGGAGCAGGAGTCTCGATGCTCTCAGTCCCCAGTGGCATACCCACAGAGTGCTGTCAGCTCCCGGACACTATACCTTGGTGCAACAGTATCAGTGCGCCAAACTCGGACGACTTGTAGAATCGTTTCGGCGAAACTGTCCCAACCTGGTGTTTATGTTTTGAAACGTCGAGCGCTGCAGCCGCTGCAGCTCTTTGCAACTCCGCTTTTCCGTCGCTGAGTGCGAGCGAGGGGGAGAGAGTCTTGTGCGTAATACGAGTGTGAGGGGGAAGAGTGAGATGCGCGATCCGCCACCCTTCTCTCTCTCTCGCTCTGCGGATAGCCCCATCGTCCGCAAGTCGCGGGAGGGAAGGCCCGTTGGTGGCGCTCGCGCGACTCTGCCGTTGTTATTTGACGACCGCCCCGCGCCGCCCGCCTCACCTTTTCGGCCCCCGTCGGCGCAACACGTCCGCGGCTGAGCTGAGTCGGTCGTTTCGGTGGACCCGCCGCAGGGGCCTCACACATCAGCAGCTTTGTGCAGAATGTCCAATTGCACGGCATATGCGCCCCTCAGGAGGTCGCGGCCGCCGGACCGTCCGAGGGGCCGCACTCGCCCCGCCGCCATCTTGTTGCCTTTCCTTCTCCTGACCGCTCGCTTCTCTTTGTCCCGCCCGGACCGGGGCGGCCAGAGCGCTGCGCGGCGGGGCGAGCGCCCGGCACCGTATGCAGCCCGGCGCGCAGGCTTGCCGTGCGGTGTTGCCCGCCCGAGGGCCTGCCGCCGCCGCCGAGCCTGTGCAAGCCTGCGGGGCCAGCAGCGGCCGTCGTGAGCCTTCGCTTACCTCACTGCAGCCTTCGTTGGCCTTCGTGTGCGCCCGACTTGCGTGCGCTGCTGCTGCAGCCGCCGCCGCGCCTACCGCGCCTTGCCCCGCTCGTTGCGTCGTCGCCGCGCTGCACCGCGCCCCGCCACGCCACGCCCTGGACTTACTCATCGTGTGTGAGTGTGTGTGTGTGTGTGTGTGTGTGTGTGTGTGTGCGTGCTCGTGTGTGTGGGACAAACATACACATGGAGGAGAAGAAGGAAAGTAAGAAGTCAGGACTCGGGGAGTGCGCGTCGCGCAGCGAGCAGAGCGTTCGCTCGCTCTCGGGCGTCGTCGTATCGTATCCATCCGTACCCCCCAGTCCATCCATAACGTGACCCCGGTCACCTCGCTAACGCGTCTCTTCTATGAGCTCTCCGATTGCATACCCACCACCACCATTCAGTAGTGAAGCCGCATATACTGTAGTCTACATCTCGACATCGCGAAGACAAGGAATAAAAAGACTGAGAAATGAGGTGTTGCGATACGTCGGAGGCAGCTTCTGTTTGGCGAGAGTAGTGTTGACTCTCGTGTCGATATACGACATGATAATGGGCGGTTGTGTATCCCTCGGGTGTTGACGTATGGCGCGCGCGCGCGCGGTGGTAGGGAAGGTCCAGGTCCGTCTAGGGATGCATGTGTCCGATCCTTCACCGCGATGGTGGCATGTGGCGGGTGTGGACGGGGTGGAGGGGAAGGAGGAGGAGGAAGAGGGAAGTGAAGGAAGGAGTTGAGAGGAGCCAGGCCGCAGGACCCGCCCCGCCCCGGCCGCCGCGTGGCGCCGCCGTCTTGTGCTGCACTGCACTTCCGTCACGATCCCGCCAAACTTTTTGAAACGGGCGCTGCTACTGCTGCTCAGCTCAAGTGACAAGCGCGTGCTGCGCCCGGCGGCGCGGGGCGGGGGGACGCGTCCTGCGGCCTAGCCGTCGTCCTGCGCGGCCGCGTGTCGCGGGACAGACCTTGAATGAATCTGCCTTCTCACACACTCACTGCGACGACTGCGAGGCGCGGCTGCTCGCCCCGCTCACAGCACGTGGACGCACGTGGACGCCCCCCCGAGGAGGTCGCCCAGTAGTCGGTCCCACAGGGCCTGAGTGAGCCTGCAGGCCCCGCAGGCTGCACCGCCCGCTGACCACCTCCTCCTCCCCAGTGTCGTGTCCGTACCTTATCGCCTGAGCATCGCTCCCGCGAGCCTTATCTGTCTCTTGCGTAATGAGCCGCGGGGCTATAGGCGGCGCCTGTGACGAGCCACAAGTGGTTCCGGTGCGGCGCCGCGAGCCCTTCCTCCTGCCCCGCCGGACCCACGCACTCGACTGACACGCGCGCTTATACCCGATCACCATGATCATCGCCTCTTCTTGCATCCCCGCGGACCTCCTTCGTCCCGCCCCGCCCCGCGGCGCCGCGTGGTGGATTCGCACCTGAGTCGGTCGGGTCCGCGAAAAACGAGTTTTGCACGGGCCGAGCCGAGACGGCTGCTGGCGCCCGACTCTATGGAAAGGATACAGGATGCTAATTCGCGCGCGCGCCCGCCCGCTTGCATCACTGGGTGACCAGGTAATCGGGACGTAAGAGTAAGGACCTCTGTGTCCTGCGGACTTTTACTGTATCAGGCTCCCCCCCTGCAGGATCCCTGCTATCCTCCCTTCTCTCTTCCTCTCCTTTCTTCCACTGGTTCTAGGACCTCTTTTTACCCTTCCTCATCCTCTTACTTCTTGTGCCCATCTGTCTCTTCTTCTTCTTTCTG
>NW_026271332.1:0-2243 GCF_000697945.3 Frankliniella occidentalis | reverse complement strand
CGTCGTCCACGTCCTCGTCGTCCACGTCGTCCACGTCCTCGTCGTCCACGTCCTCGTCCTCGTCCTCGTCGTCCACGTCCTCGTCGTCCACGTCCACGTCCACGTCCTCCTCCTCCTCCTCCTCCTCGTCCACGTCCACGTCCTCCTCCTCCTCCTCCTCCTCCTCGTCCACGTCCTCCTCCTCCTCGTCCACGTCCTCCTCCTCGTCCACGTCCTCCTCCTCGTCCACGTCCTCCTCCTCGTCCACGTCCTCCTCATCGCCCCCTCTGCACTCACCTCGGCCTTGCGGCGCTGGTCCTCCTCGCACGACTCCCGGATGCCCTTGAGCTCCTGGTGCACGGACACGTCGCGGCCGCGCAGGCGCTGCAGCACGTCCTCGGCCTCGTCGACGCGGCCCCGCGACACGAGCCAGCGCGGGCTCTCGGGCAGGAACATGAAGCCGACGAGCAGCGCGATGGAGGGCACCGCGGCGAGCCCCAGCATCCACCTGTGGACCGTACCCGAGGCGTACGAGCCCCCAGTGAGCACGCTGTCCGCCTGGCCGTGCGGGAGGGTCCCCGGCCCCGCGGCACGCAGGCCCCTCGCGCCGCTCTCTGTTAGCGGGGAGGTGCCTGCGTCCTGCGCGAGGCCGGCCCCGCACGGCTCGTCGGCCGGCGCAGTCACCGGGGATTCGCAACACTCGAATGACCAGACCATGTCAGGGATTGGGGGGGAAGAAAAACATTTTTTTTGCGGGTTTTCCGTGCCGCTGGTTAGTAGCAGATGACATGCACGACGTCGCTGCGGAGCGAAAGGGACATAAGGTTACACTCAACCTTTTTCATTTTTTATTTTCTTTCCCAGTCTCATCCCCGTTCAAAGCGGGGAACCCTTTTGCCGGTGGGGTTATCTATGTCAAAGGCACCGCTGAGCCGAAGCTTGGGCCCCAGCTAGGCCCGCCCCGCGAGCCTCGCCTCGCCCAGTCCACTAAGGGGGATTAATCAATTCAGAGGCCCTCGGGGGGGCAGAGGTGCTTCGCTTAAACGCGCCGGCGCCAGCTGCCGGGCGAGCTATCTCGGCGCCGCCGGCGCCTCGACGCCCTCGACGCCCTCTTGTCGCGCGGCGCCGTTTGAGACGACGCCAGAGATTTCGACGACGCGATTTTTCTGGAATAATACCCCGCGCGCCCAGCCCTGCCCTGCTTATCATCGGCCCGCCCATAACCACCGGCGGCCCGCGGCGCGGCCGGGCCGGGCCGTCCTGCGGCTGCCCTTGAGCGGGCAGAGGCCGTCGTAGTGTCTGTTCCCTTTCCTTTTTCAAGTCCCCCGCGGCCCGGCGCGCGCGCGCGCCCTTTGCTGTCCGTGTTGTGTCCTTTCACGGGTAGACGGAGCCGCGCGGACCCGCGCCGCCGGACAACACGAGGCACCTTGGCGCCACGGTAACAACAACAACAACACTCAGAGTCTGCTCGTTAAACGTCCTCGGCCCCCAATCACCCTTTTGCTCAGACAGGCACGGGCGTGTTGCGAGCTTCAAGGCTCAAACTCAACGGCAAACAGAGCGCTCCAGCTCCACCACCCTCCGGCAGCCCCCTCCACTCTACTCATAGCCGAGACCAGCACGTGCCTTATTGCAGCCACTCTGCTGTTGCTGCCGGAGTGGAGCAGCTCGCCGTCTACCCCTTCCCCTTGGACATCAACCTCCTTGGCCTCACAATCAAACTCTGTGTCCCCTCGCTTGTAGCATCAATTAGCCCTTTCCTTACCCGTCCACATTAACCTCGTCCCTCCCTCCTCCTCGTCCCTCCCTCCTCGTCCCTCCCTCCTCGTCCCTCCTCCTTGTCCCTCGTCCCTCCTCCTTGTCCCTCGTCCCTCCTCCTCGTCCCTCCCTCCCTCGTCCCTCCCTCCTCGTTCCACTCACCTCCAGCCGTCGGTCACGTCGGAGAAGAGGCCGCTGACGATGCCCGCGACGAACTGGCCGCTCGTCGCGCCCAGCGTGTAGATCGTGACGAGCACGCCCCGGTACTTGGGGGCGCAGCACTCGGCCATGTACATCGGCGTGCTCATGCTGGCGAGTCCTGGGGGGCGCACAAGCAGCGGTTAGGTTAGGCGTGTCGTCACGAGGTCAGAGGTCAACACACGCGGTGGCTATCCTTTTATTATCAGCTGCTGTCACTGTCCCAACCCCTATTTGCCGCCACGCGCGCCCGAGAGCACGCTAAATTTAGAACCATCCGATTGGCCACGTCCAAATGACCCCCCCCC
>NW_026271331.1:0-2124 GCF_000697945.3 Frankliniella occidentalis | reverse complement strand
CCCCCCCTAGTAACCCCCTTCCTCCTCACGATCCCCTGCTCACGCCCCAAACGTTCCTGTGCGCCTCGTAAAATGCAGCCTAGACGTATAGACGCGCGTTGTTGTTGTGTATGTGAAATTTTTGGTTCGTGTTTTGTTTGCATCGGCGCAAGCTAAAAATACGGCAGCCGACCGAACAGCCCCCGCGGCGCTTGCCTGCACCTGAACTTTGGCGCTGTCTAGAGTATACGTAGTTTTGGAGCCACACTAGAGCGAGGCCCAGCAGCAGCAGCAGCGGTAGCTCACTCCCCTGTATGAACAGAGCCAGTATACTCTCGACTCACAATAACAGACGCGCATTGATGGTCGCTAATGATGCCTGGCTTTGCACACACACGTCACAGTTAGTATGACACCGTGTGTACTTGGCATTATGGTCGTTAGCACACACACACAACGGTTACCACAACAATCACCACATGGCGTGTGTGGTGTGGTTTTGTAGTACGCGCAGTCGTACATATATACACGACCAGGTCAGGTGTGGGTGCGAGGAGTGGGAGTGAGGCGGGGGGGGGACTGGTGTTTAAGATTCCGTCCCGCCAGGTTATTGGAGGGCGCTGGGCGCGGGTCAGAGTGGCATTCCCTTTGCCGACGGCGGCAGCGCCTTCCAACTGCACTATAAATGTGGTTCAAGGACTCGGACTAAGAATATATACGTAGCAGTACCAGAGCAGCACGGGGGGCGCGTTCTGAGAGACCGCGCGCGCGCGTCCCTCTCTTTGAGAGAGTGGCGTGTTCCGCTGTAGGGTCTGCTGGAGGAGAGAGAGAGAGAGAGGGTGAGGGGAAAGGGGAAAAGACTTCCGGAAAAGCGCTTTTAGGAGAACGCGAGAGCAAAGGGGAGCGTACGTATTGTGAAACGCTGTCTGGCTGCACGGTAAGTAAAAGACCGGGGGGGGGGATGGCAGGCGGGGGGAAACACAGCAGCAGAGCAGCAGGTTATACGTATACTCTGCGAGGACAACAAAAATTTGCATCCTTTTACAAAACGTTCCTGATGATTTATTTCCGCCCGCAAAATCTCATTGAAACGTTTCATGCTCGTGTTATGTGTTATGGGGCCGGGAGTCCCGGGGAAAATATCCCCCCCCCCCTCCCCCAAAAAAAAATGACATCAGATTTATGTTGTTTTTTTACAGGTAGGAAAAATTAATCGTATTTCCATACGTTGAGAGTGCAGGTCCACTTGTGGCTGCGCGCTGCGCGTGGCAGTGTTGTACAAGTGCGTCGGCCTGCGCTGCCCGCAGTTGGCCGATAGCCCTTCCGTTCCGTTCGGACGAGCAGACGAGCATAACGCATGCAGGGTCCTGTCCTCAGGCAGCAGCGCAGTGCCCGGCAGTGCCTGCAAGCGACCGGGCAATTATGATGATGACCACAATGACGACGCAGGGCTTGCACTGCGGGGCGGGGCGGGGTGGGGCGGGGGCGCGGGGCTCCCACACTGCGATCGGACCGTCCGCCGCGCCCCTAGGCCGCCGACGGAGCCCGCACCATACACCCGACTAATGGCCGGTGTTAACCCCAACTTAAGCCGTGATTAAAATTCAAATTTACCGCCCGCCGTGACACACGACGGGGGCGCGCGCGTGAGTATGGCGGGGGAGAGGGAGGAGAGGGACTGTGCGGACGTGTCCGTTCTACACGGCAGCTTATTACAAAAGTGTATGGACGCTATGCTTCTCTGCAGTACGTACACTGGAAAAATACTAGAGTATGAACCCACCTGCAGGTATATAAGTAAAAAATTCAGGCCTCTACTGGTGTGCTACACAATATTCACACACTCGTAGGTGAGCGAATTGAGAGTCGTAAACTTTATAATGTAGCCATAATACCCGCCCCTTGTGAAAGGTCATTCATATCTGCAAGTGTGAGAAAATTTCTATTACACCTTAGGGGACGCAGAGAGCACCAGTCACCAGTACAGGGTAAAGGAGCCGGAGCGGTGAGCGGTCCGGTATGGACGCAACGCGTATACGCGCACCCGGACATGCCCGAGCAGTGCGTCGTCCTCTCCCCCACCTGGGCGCCATGGCGAGAGCCTTTCGCCTTTTCCCACATATCGCAGCAGCAGCAGCAGCAGCA
>NW_026271330.1:0-2492 GCF_000697945.3 Frankliniella occidentalis | reverse complement strand
CCCGCCTGGCATCGACAACAAACAACAATAACAACAGCGGCTGCCGCGGGGTTGCCTGCCCGCCCGGCCGGCACGGAAAGTCACCGGCATTAAGGCAATCTCATCGTTATGGGCGGCGCAGGGGAGTGGGTCAAACCAGTTGGGCCCGGGCCGGCACCGGCGGGACAAGGCGCTCGCTGGGCTGCATCCAGGAAGATCGGGTCCAGTAAAGGGTCTCTCGCCTTCGGTCGCCCTCATGCGAGCTTGTCCACACGTAGAGAGTTTGCCCAAGAGGGTTTCTCACAATAAGGTTTCACACGAAGTGAAGTTGAATATGATCTGCTCATGAGCAGGTTTTCCCTTGGGCTGGCCACTGCAAGAGGAGCGTGATGGTCATTGCTGCTTCGGCGGTAAGCCACCCCGTGTGTGCTTGTCCACAGAGTTTGTCGAAAGGGTAAAAGGTTGCTCCAAAAGGGTTGCCCATGCGGTTTTTCACGAAGCGAGTCGAACGGTCTGCTTCTGAGGTTTCCCTATAGGCTGGCCGCTGGAGGAGGTGCATGATGGCCGCCCCTGTGGTGCTCTGCGGTCGCCCGGGGGGTGGTGGGCCACTGGTCGGCAGCAGCCAGCAGCCCCCGAGGCTGAGTGAGGTCAGTGTGCGGCCGGACCGGCCCGGATACGATCTCTGCTCGTCGAGATATTATTTTCTCAGCTCGCTCTGTGGTCGGTCGGTCGGTCGGGTGGTCGCGGTCGGCCGGTACAGCCCCGGCACAGCAGCCTTGTGTCGCCCACTAAGTCAGCCGATGCGGGTATTATTTGCCGCCAGCTCACATCGGATTTGTCGGCCTACCTGGGATACCTTCCGCCGCGCTGCTGCAGACCGAGCGAAGAAAGCCGCACTGGAAACGCAAGTGTGTGAATGTCGCACACTCGTAGGCGAGTGAATGCCACCTAAGGGAGTAAAAGTGTGAATTTTCCTTTTGAAATTTTGGACCAATGCTGTGGCGAAATTGGAGCTGGAGCTTTGCAAGCACCGTGCAGTTACAGTGTAGTGTGTGCCTCGGCCGGCTCGTGTCCTCGTGGTGGTACTAAGCAAGCTAGGAGCCGGGTGCGGCAGGGCGCTCGCTCTGGGGTGGCGCTCGCTGCGCCCATGCTGGGCTGCGGGGCGGGGGAGCGCTCGGTCTGCTTGCGCTGCACTTTGCACCGACCCGCGCGCGCCGCTCAGTATGGCCGGTGGAATGCAGTCCGATGCAGAGCCAAGTTTAGCTGGTTGTTCTAATTCGGTGTGAGTGTGTGCGAGCGTGCGTTCTCGCGTGCGTGTGTGCACGCGCCCCCTGCCGAGCTGCAGCTGGGCTGGAGCACCTCTTGCACCCCACACGCTCGTGCGTCGCCCGGGTGGTTCAACTACCCAGGCCGTGCGTCTCTCTTTTCTTCCATTTACCATTCCGGTATGGTATGGCGATCAGTCACCCCTTCCACCGCGGATATTGACCCGTACTTGTCGTGTTTTTGTTTTTCAATATTATTTTACGTTTTGTATTTTTTCTTATTTACCTCTCTCTCTCGAACAAAAATAAATAATGTATACACGCGGTGTGCACACGGGCAATCCCGCCGACGGACGAGTCGTCCAGTCGGTCCGCGGGCCTGCCCAGCCCAGCCTGTCCCGTCCCACAGCCCGCAGTCCCGGCTGCCGCCCGCCGGCTGCGGCTCGAGTCAAGCTCAGCGCAAGCGTCGGAGACTTTCGGAGACTTTACTTGTTTCCTTACAGCCACGCGCGCACATCTACCATCGCAGTCCGACAACAGTTAGGCGGAGAAAGTGTGGGGTCAGTGGAGTATTCCGCGCTCCTCGCCCTTACCTTTTGTCGCCTTTGGCCCCGCCTGACTGGGCCTGACGTCCCCCGGGGCGGCCTTTTGGGAGCCCCCCGCGCCCGGCGCGCGCGTGTGTTGTTCCGCTTCACTCATTTGCGATACGGTCCGAAAACCGCCGTCCGTCGCGCGGTTCGTATTTATAGCCGCCGTATATGCACGTACACATAGAGGTGATTTTGTCGCCCCACTCTGTCAAAAAAGGGGGGAAATTTTAGGGGACTATTGAAGGAAAATAGTAGTTAATTGGTTGTTTTGACAAATACTTGAGCACGACGCGAGACTTTGTAATATTTTGATTACGAATACAACTCAATAAAAGCTTTGTGTTTGATCGTCCTTATCGGTGGCGTGGCGGGTGCGTTTGTCTCGCCCTCCGGTGGGTCCCCGGCCGGTCGGTTCCCACACACACCGCCCGCCCGGGCCGCGCCGCGCCACGCCGCGCTGCTGTCGGAATGGTGTTGGCGGCGCGCCAGACTGTTGATGTGCTAAATATAGTGGATGAAGGTCTTGCTCATACTTGTGACTGCAACACGCTGCGGGCGCGGCGGGGCGCGGTGGCGGCAGCAAGGGGGGAAGGACCTCTCTCGCCCCGAGCCTGCTGCTGCTTCGTTTTGCTGGAGCTGGAGGAAAGGGGTTCGGGGG
>NW_026271329.1:0-1355 GCF_000697945.3 Frankliniella occidentalis | reverse complement strand
CACGCCGATCAGCTGAGCAGAAGCGAGTGAGCGCCGCCGCCCGGCCGACCGGCCCAGGTAGACCTGCCGCGTCGAGAGCGCACTCTCTCGGCGCGGAGGGAAGTTCTTGGCTGAGAGTCAGGTGCGACGCCGCCCGATGGCGCTGCAGTCGCCGTATAGTCATGTGTCCGTCCGTCTAGTCATTTGTCGTAACGGGCTCGTTACACCCCACCCAACCCCAGTCATGTCCGTATCTCCAGGGAGTGCAAGCGCCCCATGTCCTCCCCGCCCCCTCCTACAAAAGGCTAAGTTCGTGGTGTATGCCAAGTCAACCCAACGGCGCGCGCCCCCGCGGTATCGCCGACCTAGTCCGGTGCGAGCTTTAGGTCCACTATATGCCAGGGACCATCCGTCCCGTCCGGCCCCTCCAAGAGGTAACCTCGGTTACCACACTTCTCCTTTATCTGAAAAGGACCTTCGAACAGCGGAGCGAGCTTCTTCGAGAAATACTCCGCCGCGTCCGATTTTACAAAGTTCCGGCGCCACACCCGCTGGCCGGGCTGCAGAACGAGCTCCCGGTGCCTGAGGTTGTACTGCCTCGCGTTAGCCTCATACGCCTTCTTTAGGCGTGCTACTACATCAGAATAGATGTCCTTTATAACATCTAGGCGCTCGAGGTGTTCGCCCCGCGAACCCGTGTCGGGCGCCTCCAAAGTGTCGGGCACTTTCAGGTCACGCAGACTGCCGTCCAGGCACAACTCGCCTCCATACAGCAGCCTGTGCGGACTGTAACCCGTCACCTGATGCACAGCTGAGTTGAGTGCAGCCTGCAACTCCGGGAGCTGTCTGTCCCACGCGCGGTGGGGCGTTTTGGGACTCTTTACATAGGTATTGACATAAGTGGACAACAGGCGTTTCACCACCTGGTTCACCCTCTCCGTCGGGTTGGACTGAGGATGATAGTAAAAGTTATAGAAAATAGTGGTGTTATACTTGTCCACCAAGACATTCATATCTTTATTTTTAAACTGGGGCCCGTTATCAAATAAAAGCAAACGGGGAACCCCGTGACGTAGGAAGATCTGATGTTCTAGAAACTCCGTGACGGTTTTGGCCGTCGCGGTGCGAAGGGGCTTGAGCTCTACATATTTAGAAAACATGTCCACTACGACGAGGAGGTAGGTGTGCCCCGCCGAGGACCGCGGGAACGGCCCCATCAGGTCCGCGCTCACGACCTCCCCATTTGTCGTAACGGGCTCGTTACACGATCTTCTTATATTTAGCACGATATTTTGCATCGATGCCAAGCATGAAACCTTGTCGACCAGTTTGCATTGATTTGTAGAAGTCTATGTCTTCTTGAATGGTCATAATTT
>NW_026271328.1:0-966 GCF_000697945.3 Frankliniella occidentalis | reverse complement strand
CACCCTAACCCAACCCGAGGATAGATGAGTGACGGGAGGGGCCAGAAACTCTTGGCAGGGCTGCAGTGGCCTGGCATCGACATGGCGTACTCAAAGTCTTGCCGACTTTGAATGGGGCGAAGAGGCGAAGGAGGTAAAACTCGGGTCTAACGGGTTTGTTAACAGATGTGAAAAAAAAACAGGGACTGCACGGAGTGGAGCGCAAAGGGGAGGCCCTCGGCGCGACCGTGGATGACCCCACGCCCACCTCCAGAGTCACGACTAGAGCCGGGATGAGCGCGGCTCGCCCGGCCCGGATGGCTTTTACTTTCTGAACGTCGAAGCCCCCTCCCCCTCCCTTTGCCTCGTCCTTTGCCATTGTCTTTACCGGCCTCCTCACCGCCCACGCCTTTGCCATTGCCGCGATTCACAGCCGTTTCGATAATCGAATCTCTTGTCGGTGTCTTCTCCCCCGCGACCGAGCCCATACATTCGCGGTTCGTCTTCGCTTTTGGGGGAGAGGGCTTCGCTTCCTACCAGCCACCACCCGGAGCTGCTCGCCGAGTTGCCTCGGGTCGGCCGAGAGATCCTTGCGTTGCCTTTTTTTCCAGCCCAGTAATTGGCGGTTATTACTTTATTTCAATGCGGCAATGCCCTGTCTGCCCCTTTCCCATTTCCTCCCCACTCCTCTCCCTCTGCTTCGCCTGGCCCGGCCCCCTCAGCAAACCCGTCCTGGCGAGCGCGGCGCAGTACGGTACGGACTCCGGGCCCGACCAGGGAAGTGCACGCCCCACCCGTTTTTTTAAGACAGAAAGAAAAGAGGGAACACGGAACACATTTTTGCTGCAGTTTGTCATGGGAACTGTATAGCAATTCGGCCCGACGGGGCCGTCCCCCCGCACCACTCAAATGCGAGCTAATTTCAAAAGCGAGGAGTCGGCGCGGGAATGGAGGCGCCGACGCGGGCTTGTCGCGGGTGGTGGGCGG
>NW_026271327.1:0-1241 GCF_000697945.3 Frankliniella occidentalis | reverse complement strand
CTCCGGCCCGCCCGCCCGTCCGTCTGCCCGCGCCAACGAAATTTCGACCTCGTTCCGAATGCGGTGCTGTGAGGTTTTGTCAAACACAAGGCGCACAAAAGCAAAGCGGGAAGCAGAGCAAAGCCGAGAAGCTGGCGCTGCCCGAGATACAATTTAACTCGCCCTCAAATCTTCAACAAATTGTCATCCGTCTCTTGCAGCTGAGGCGCACAGTCCCTCACAGCAGTCCCTCCTGACTCCCGCCCGGTCTTCGTCTCATTTATCCTCTCTGCCCCCGACGAGGTACCTCCTGTTCGGAGCGAGCCTCTGCTGCTGCACGGAGACAAAAAATAGCAATATACCAAAACCACAGGACAACTAGTTATTTAGCTATGAAGACAAAAACTGAGCAATGCCGCGAAACATTTACCCATCAAGCTAAAAGTTTGGTTTACCTATGCAGTTTATCATCTTTTCCCGTGTGGGCTCAATGTTGCCGCTGCGTTGTAAATCAATCTAAAGCGATGCAAATTTACCGCAGTCTTTTCCGCTTCTCTTCATCTTCTTCTTTCAGCCCCACGGGTGTTCGGCACTCGTGCGTGCGCGTGTCTGTGTGTGTGACTGTGTCCCCCAGTCCGATGTCCCAGCCCCAAAACAACGGGCTGCTTCCCCTCTCTGCTAGTTAGGCCCCCCGAGGGGCAGACGTTCGGTAATAACTCCATTGTCCTCCGACAGCACGGACGGACGCCCATGGGTTCGGACATAGTAGAGCGGACGGCGGCCCGGGCAACACAACCACCGGCCGACAAAATCACACCGATAAAGTCACAGTCCAGCGGTTCAAGTTGTATAACCTACCGGGCTGCCGGCCGGGGCGGTCGAAGGAGCCTGGGCGCTCAGAACAGCTTCCTCGACGGATTTTGCGCCAAGGCGGTCCCTAAACTTAATGGGACTTCTAACCCTCCTCCTCCTGGGATACCCAATTCTGCGGCTCCATACACCCAATGCGCCTGCCAATATGCTAGCCAGTGAAAAACAGCTTTTTTACCCTTTCTCTCCCCCCCCCCTTTAACTCTGGTCGTGCAGGCAGGACCTTGGCAGGATGGCAGCCACGGGCCAGGCCAGGCGATTTACAACACCAAGGTACCTCGGGCTCGGGACCTCGCAACCTCGCATGGAGCTCGCTCTGGTCGAACTGAGCGTTGTGGAGAGGGAACGAGAAGGAAGAAAACGAGAGAGAGAGAGAGAGAGAGAGAGAGAGA
>NW_026271326.1:0-2120 GCF_000697945.3 Frankliniella occidentalis | reverse complement strand
TAACAACGATCATGTACCTCACCTTCACAGACCTACCTTGCATTTGGTTTGGCACTACATTTTCGACAGCGCGCATATGCTAGCCGGCTCTGTCGTGCGGTGAGCTCATAGCCGTGGTCCAGTCTGAGCGCGATGGGATTGTTGTCTGCACATCCGTCGGGCTGGCAGGCGGCGATCTGGCGATCTGAGCAGAGCCCCGGACCTTTCAGTGTGGCGGGTGGCGGAACCTCGCCTAGCACTGGACAGGTGCCGGGGCGCGTGGTGCGTTCTGGTCTGAAGCAACGAGACTACGAGAGGAAGAGATAAAGGAGTGAGGGAGAGTTATGTGACGAGTGGGGTCGAGGAAAAGCGGGAGCGGGGTGGGTCATAGCTTGGTTGCTCTGTAAATCAAACATGTAGTACAGGATGTCTGTTTGAATTTTAAAGGCAACACGACAGTTCTGCTTTTTCCTGACCATAAACTAAAACATGATTTCTGAGGAAAGTATCCTTTATATTTCTTTATATTTTAAAATTATATTTCAAACCATGTTTAGTTTAGGGATGATTTGCATAGGGCCTACCTGTTTAATTCAAACCGCAACCCCACCACGTGTAGGCTCGTTAGTAAGAGAGGTTTGTAGAAGATGATGGCAGTTTCAGAGATTTTATTTTCTTTCCTGGTCTAAAAATTACAGAGTAGAACTCGTCTTATTGCAATTAAAAGTGGCATCTCTTGTACTACAGTCGTTTGATCATTTGCACAGGACGCCCGCAGTTTGCACCCCAACGCTGAGTTCAGGCGATGAAGGCATCTATCAGCTCCGCGTAATTGCTATCGCGTAGTGGTGGTCTGCCTCAACGGCTCGCTCGATTCGTTTCTCCTCTAAACTGAAGGGAATGTGTACACATTTCTCATTTTCCACGCCTCTTACCTCATCTCTACTCCCCTGTCTCACAATCTACCGGGTGATTCAGAGCACGCGCCGCCGTGTTGCGGGTTTGCCTATCCTCGACTCGGCGGGCGCACAGGTGAGAGGTGAGGAGGGGACCCCTCAACTCCTCACCTCTCACCCGTGCTCCCGCCGAGTCGAGGATACGCAAACCCGCAACACGGCGGCGCGTGCTCTGAATCACCCGGTACATAGAAACGTGGAGCGTGTGAGTAGAAGAATACGAGCCTACAAGGATCGCCTGGAAAATTTACACCCCAATCAGTTTGGAAAATTTACAACCGAAGCAGTTTAGAAACACAATTTTCCAAAATTTGTGGAAAGTTCTGAACGTTTTAGAAAATTCCCTCGAACTTTTGTCTAACATGTTGTATGCATGCATGCAGAAATCTAAGTTTACTCAAAAGTCATTCATTTCTTGTTGTTAAACCAAATTTTTGTTTTTGGGTCGAAAATTTTGACTTCATTTTAGAGTGTAGGGAATTAATATTGCACAGACGGCCGAGAAAAATGTGTGCACATAGTAGTCCTGACTCCTACTTGTCTGATCCTGATGTCTGTCTCATCGTACGATCATTGCCATCTTGTGGGTGCTGCAACAACCACAAGGGTGCAGGTGAGCGGTCGGCCGATGCGGTACACACATCAGTGGCCAGGTCCCGGTCGCTGGTCGGCCACAGTGCCGCAGTCCCCTCTCCCCTCCCCAAGCACCCCCTCCCCTCCCGGTCCTTGGTCGCGCCGAGCCCCAGCAGGGGGACCCCAGGTGCACTCCGACATCATTGACGCTCCAACGGCTATCGCTACATCACGCCCAGCAGGCACCGGGGCCGCCGGGGTGCGGCGAGCGCCGTGCCGGGTAGGCAGTGAGGCGGGCCGCAGCGCACGGGTGCGTCCGTGTTGCCTACCCGCCAGGCTGACCGCCGCGCCCCCACGTGGTGCCTACAGGGTGCTGGGTAGGCAGCGGGGCGGGTCCGGATGGGCCGCAGTGTTGCCTATCCCGGCCAGGCGGCCGCAGCAGCGCCAGCGGTTTGACACTGACTGGGCATCGCTCGCGGTCTCGGTGCTCGCTCGCTCGCTGGCGACTGCCGGGCTATCCGCAGCCCTCTCGCATTGGCAGTGAATCGGTCCGCTCAAACTTGGCTGGTGCCTGCGACTTGGCCGCCCTGCCTGCCATTGGCAGCCGTTGGC
>NW_026271325.1:0-2378 GCF_000697945.3 Frankliniella occidentalis | reverse complement strand
GCCCCCCAACCACCCTGCACCCGCCGCCGACGGTTCGTTTCCACAGAAAATGAAACGACCGAAAAACAACAACATGAAACTACAAGAAAGTAACACACAGAAAAACTTAAATGAGAGGCGCGGAAATTAATCCCGGAGGGGGCGTCGCTAAAAACCACCAAGCCGGCTCTGGAGAGAACCCGCAGGATGATAGCAGCATGTGAGGGCCATTAGCGGCGTATCAAGAGGCGAGGAGGGGTAGGGGAGGAGGGGGAGGAGAGGGTGAATAGGAGGACGAGGAGGACAAGGGGGAAGGAAGCCGACGGCGAGACCTGAGGAGCTCGCTCGCTTTCTGGGTCGATATGACGGATGACGACGCGCAAAACGTGCACCACCAGCAGCTCACAAAAATTAGCGCGTCGAATCGCACGCTAGAGAGAAAGCGAAGCCCGCGGGCGGCGGCGGCGGCGGGGCGGGGCCGGGCCGGTTCTATTGTCAGAGGGAAGAAGAAGGCACCCGGCGGGGCCGAGCAGGACGACGAAGACGACGTGAGGCTGGGCGTCGTCGCCACGCCGTCGCCGCGCTGCTGCACGGCGGCGACGGCGTCCAGATGGAGTGATCGATGGTGCAGACCCTCCTCCCCCCCCCCCCTTTTTGCAGGGCCGTTGAAAGACCCAGACGCAGGCGGGTGTGCCTGCAGCCAGCACGTCTCCCTCCCAGCCAGTGCCCGTGCTGCACCATCCCTTCGTGATCCCTTTCTCCTGCGGGGAAGGGGATTCGAGCACCGCGGCCACACGAGAATCACCCAGGGGGTTTGCGAACACTCACCGAACACGACGCAGAAAGGGCCGGCGAGCGCGGCGCCCGACACCTGCGTGATGGCGAGGAAGAGGTCGCCCAGCATGAGGGACGCCACGTAGTTGGTCTGGCAGCGCCAGTGCAGCTGGTGGTAGGCGGCGGGCAGCAGGCACGAGGCCAGCAGCGTGGCCGCCAGGAAGAAGACGCTGAGGAAGAGCATGGCCGGGAACCAGGTGAAGCGCAGGTCGGCGCCCTTGTCCGGCTTGGCGTCCTCGCCGGGGCACGCCATGACCACGGCGCCGTTGGCCTCCACCATGATCTCGAGGCAGTAGTCGTCGGGCTGCAGCTTGAGGCGCGAGCCGCCCACCCACACCATGCCGTCGGCCTCGAGGCGCGCCGCGGGCGTGGTGCCCGGCGCGGGGCCGTCGCCCAGGTAGCCGCGGACGGCGAAGCCCGGCTTGCGGCACGCCGGGAAGCCGGTGATGACGGTGAACGCGTCGCGGAGGTGCTCGCCGGCCGACGTCCAGAGGTCGGCGCCGGCCGCCACCTTGGTGGACGCCCGGGTCACGCACGACGCGTCCGTCTCGCTGTACACGGCGTCGCCGATGCAGCACTTGCGCAGGCGCTGCCGCTTGACGGGCTTGGCCTCCTCGATCGAGTTGGCCTTGGCCACCGAGGCCGCCGACGTCGCCGACGGCGGCTGCGACGGCGACGACGCGTCGCCGTCGTCCTTGGGCAGGCAGATGATGGCCGCCGTCGAGTCGACGCAGAAGCGCGCCGAGCCCAGGATCTCGTTGGTCTCGTGCAGGTAGAGGCTGCCGTCCTCGAACAGCAGGAAGACGGGCTGGTTGTGCGGGTGCGCGGGCACCATGCGGGCGCGGGCGCCGCAGGGCGGTGGCGACGCCGGGTGCACCGTCCAGTGCGCGGGCAGCGTCTTGAGGTAGCTGCGCTGCCGCTTGGAGAAGATCTTGGGCAGCCACGACTCGCTCGCGTTCTCCACGCGCATGCACGTCGCGGGCCCGTCCGCGGTGTGGGGGTCGAGGGTCTCGCCGTAGGGGCAGCACTTGAGGAGGGTAACGTGCGCGCCGGGGGACGCCGTCGAGGCCCCGGCCAGCGCCAGCAGCACCGCCGGCACGAGGAGTAACCTCATGATGGTGACGGAGCCTTGTCGGTAATGCACTAGTTATCCTCGGTTATCACTCACAGCGGAGCACACATCACTTGCACTTGGAACACTTCACAGTCACCCCGACGCATGTCGAGGTGCACACACTTTACACACACACACACTTGTTCGCGTAAGTCCCTACGACGTGGACGCTCGCGGACGCCGGCAGAGACACGACACGACCAACACGTCGACGCGCATCGGCTGCTAGAAGCAAACTGAAACCGGCCGGCTGCCGGCTGCCGGGCCAGGCCGGCTGTCTGCTGGGCGCGCTGCAAGCCGTGACGAGCCGAGCAACCGGCTCCGAGTGCAGCCGAGGCGGCCGGCCCGCCGAGCCGAACAGAGCCGAGCCGAGGCCGAGCCGTGGCGGGGAGGGAGACAACACAACAGATCACGACGGGCAGGGGTCGGCGTCGGGTGGCCGCCCCCCCCC
>NW_026271324.1:0-1012 GCF_000697945.3 Frankliniella occidentalis | reverse complement strand
CGTCCCAAGCCCAAGGCCGTCGTCGTGGACACTTCGAGTACAGTACGGCCCACTGCGCACTGCGCCTCTAAGGCCAGCACGGCAACCGATTCCAACTCTTCAACAGCAGCAGCGCCGCCGCTCGGTAGGTGCCAGCCAGATCAATAAGCGTACGGGTCGTCTAACAACGCAATGTCAACACGATAACGGTCTAGAGAAAACCTATTTTATTCGGCCGCGGTTTTCGCCTGGTTGTTCCTCCTGCGATTGTCCGTAGTGTTTCGGCCGTGGCGTGGCGCCGCGTGGCGCCACACAAACACTCTGCCCGATTGATTGGGAACGGCGGGGCCCATTGGGCACTAAGGGGGGAAAAGGGGGGGGGCATGTCGGTCACCAAACAACGAATAACGCCCCGTTGGATCGATCCGCATCGTCTAGCTCGGGCCCTGGTCGACCCCCATAAGCCTTTCAACTCCTCCTAGGCCAACCGATCCGATCCGTTTCCCTTCGCCCGGTTCTCTATACCCCTCTCCTCTCCTATCCTCATCTCTCTGTCTCTTCCCCCTTCGCACTACAGTGTGTGTGTTCTCAGTGTCTCTCACTAACAGTCCGTCTCCGTCTCTCCCCCTACCTTTCGCGTGCCTTCCGCTCGTCTCTCGCCCTTACGTTTTCTGCTCCTCTCTTTTACACCCCTCTTCTTCCTACGCCTCTTTCTCCTCTGCGCCCTGCAATATTCTGCCCGGCGCGCGGCGGCGGTGGAAGCAGCAGCAGCGGCGATTGGATTGGAAGCCTTTGCCGCGCCCAATCCTACCCCCTTCCTCCTCGCCCTCGCGCCACTCCGCGCCACACCCGATGGCAGCCCTCTGGCCTCACCTGCATGTAGGTAGGTGGACACTTCTTGGACCTCGCGGCCTGACTCGGCCCCGAACGCCAGACCAGTTGTTTGGACCTTGGGCTGCGCGAGTTTCGCGTCTGATATTTCGCCCCATGCGCAGCAGCGGCTGCAGCGAGACCTGCTTTTGCTCCTCGCTGC
>NW_026271323.1:0-4348 GCF_000697945.3 Frankliniella occidentalis | reverse complement strand
TATTTGTATTTCCTGAAATTTTTTGACCAGTTTCTCAAGAAGTGATGCGTACCTCCCACATTGTTTTCATCTGTGTGATAGCAGGTGGAGCAAGTAAAACATCAACCTCCCATTGACAAATTTCTTTCCCTTTACCCTCTTTATTTAATTTCCTTTCTTTACTGAGAAGGTCTTTTTTGCTCTTATCCCTTTGCTCTTTTTCTTCTTTCACACTTTCAAGCAGATAAGATAGAAAATCCCCAGCTGAAACAGAAAAAGAAAATAAAAACTGATTTGCAGGGGCGGTTTGAAGCCCAACTGACGGCGTCTCATCTGAGACCGACCAGGGAGGGGAGGGGAAGCGGGGAGGAGGGGCTGATTTAAAACATACAGGACTTTATTAAGAAATGGGATGACTGAAATCTACTTACCTCTACGCACACTACTTCCTTCACTTTCAGTATCATCTGTTTTAATGCCATGTGTAGACATCAATGAACACTGTTTTTTTAATTCTCTGTAACAGGAAACAACATGAATAATGATCTAAAAGCTAACACGATTACATAGTACATAACAATTCCCACACGTACAGAGGAAGCCTAGACAAGCCAAGTTTGTTTTCAAACACTTGCTCAATGCGAAGTGCTCTTTTTGTGTAAAGTGCGTCTGGCCCAAAATAACGGTATGTATTTAACAACAACAGTCTGACATCCTTCACAAAATCAACTATAGTCAGGTACTCATTATTGTCAAAACGCCTTTGAACTGAAATAGAAAGGAAAAAAATACATGTCATACAACAACAACAAAACAACAAATTATAAGTAAAGAGTACTAGAAAAAATCTCACTTTCTTCAAACCACATTGGTTTTTCTATCACATCATGATAATCTATCATCCCTTTTTTGGCTTCTGGGTAATGGAGAAAAGTTGAGTTTGTATTCAAAAGATCTTGAAGGATCCTAAAAAAAAATCAAAAAAAAAAATTAAAAAAAAACAAAAAACACCATTACAAACCAAAGTAATGAGTTGTTGTTTTTTGTTAACAGGTGTCTTGTTTGCGCTCACCTGTAACCCAGACGAAGCCCCACTTCCACCTCACTCTCCGGCTCTTCCTTGACCGAAACATTCTTCTCAGGGATGAGAGACCTGCCACCGCGTGCTGCACCTCGAGAAGCTTGCTGCCTCGTCCTCCTCGGGCTCGGGTAAGGCACGTCGTAATCACTATCGCTGTCGTTGCTGCTTCTACTACTCTCCACGCTCTCGTCGTCGGCTTCGTCTACGGCCTCTTGCGCGGAGCTGGGGGAGTGATCTTGAGAGTCCTGTGTGGCATCCTGGTCGCCGCCCTCGGTGTTGGAGTCTTCGCCGCTCCAGACAAGCTCCGGCGCAACCTGCTCGTTGTCATTGGGGGGTGCATCATCCGGACCGTCATCCTGAGCTCCGTCCTCGGCACTCGAGTCTTCTTCACTGGTCGGGACCGACTCCGACGTGATCTTCTTCTTCTTCTTGCGAGGCCCGCCACGGCGACCTCTGTCTCGTGGTCCTCGGAGGGAGACGTGCTGCGTTTCTCCATCGTCAATCTGGGTTTCGTTTACCGCGTCTTGCTGAGTCTCGCTCTGGGCACCGTCCTGGGTCTTCGAGTCTTCCCCGCTCCAGACAAGCTCTGGCGTGACAGTCTTGTTGCGGGATCCACCAGCCGGGTCGACATCCTGGGTATCATCATCTGTGTCGTCCTGGCCGTCGCTTTTATCCCTGTCCGGAAGCTCGGTCACCGCAGGATCGCCGAGAGACCGGTCGGACTCTGACCCCGGGTCTCCAGGGTCGACCTCTGCACCCGAGGCCGAGGCCTCCTCGTCGGCCATGGCATGCGTTCAGGGTCCTGGAACACAAACACAGAGAAGTGTAAGGACGACGTAAGCATGTGTGGCCCAAATTGGATGAGGATGTCCCCCGTCCGCCCCGCTCCGGATACGCGGCCGCTAACAGGCACTTCACATCACACCCGGAGTATTCCCAGGCCAGTGCGAACAAATACGGTATGCCGGATAGACGCAAACTCCCTGTCCACTACAACATGTTTGCTTTCCCCCGTACAAGTGGGCCCGTCCAGTCGCGTCGCCCTGGCCCTTCCCTTCCCTGCGAGTGGCGAGAGTCGGCGTGCGCCGCCAGGTTTACGCACAGTACAGGGGAGGTAGGCCCGGCCCGGCGCGACGCATGCAGAAGCACCCGCGGCTGCACGTGCCCCTGGTGCACCGCAGTCTGCACCGCAGTGCCCGGGGTCCACGGGGTTGGCCTGGCCTCGGCCCTGCAGGGTACCACGAGCACCGGTGGGTACGGCGGGCACAGGGCCCTGATGGTGCAAGTGAGAGGGGGCGTAAGGGGGGTCGACGTCTCTCTCCCACTGGAGTCTACGTCCCTCCCTGACCTGACCATGCAGTGACCACGACCTCTCCCATGCCCCTTTGATCTATTTACGGCCGACACACCGGACATTGGAACTAATTTGTCGTCGGTGAGTAGCTACGCTACGATCGACCAGGCGCGCCGGAGGTGCACGGCCTTAACCCCGCCGCATGCACTGCACGCTCTGGATGCGCCAGCTGCAATCAGCGTCATTCATTTCTGAGCGGCTTGTTACAGTAATTACTGTAGTATTCTTTCTTGAATGGACAAAATTGGAGTGTTTTGTTTTGGAATTATTTTTCTCTTGTGATTTTAACTATTTAAATCTTGGGGCTTGTCAGGGTTCAGGAGCGAAATTTCACACCGGTAAAATACATGGTACTGTCTGCACATACGACGCAGCGAAGTGCTTTCCTCTCGACAACATTGTGGCCATGTTGTGCGGCCCCTCCCCTCCCAGTGGTAAATAAAGTGACTCTCTCGTTGAGTGATGGCTGGTGGCGAGTCGTCAAGTGTCGGGCGCAGGCGTTGATTAGTCCAGGGTCCGGGCGCACGCTATGTGGCGCAGGGGCGGCGGGGGCAGGCTGTAAGGAAATTGCGCACCGACCGCGGCAACGCGAGGGCGACGTTCGCATAGGACCGTGCAGCTGGCACACTAGATAGCACTTAGATTTCCCACCACTTCTTTGCTAGGGTTTCGTTGTATTCCCCTCCCTCCCCTCTTCCGGTAAGTTTGGACAGCTCTCGTTTGGCGAGCCTTTCCCGACAGTGTGGCTGCGTGCAGAGGGCGCAATACAAACCGCCGGCCATCAGCGGGCCGGGGGTCCGATGGGCGCCGGGGGACATCAAGCCCATCCTCGGCACACACTTCTAATTCGCGAGGACACGCGACCAGCTCCGGCCAATCACAGTCGTATGACAAACTTGCAGGGTTTACGTTTCATTATTTTGTCTGAAAGTTAATTTGCCTTGCCGCTGGCACCTTACATTGAGCGGGACTAGATTTCAAAACTAACATGCCCAATGTTAGAACGCGCAGAGCGCTACCCGGCCAGATACCTCCTCGCCTCGTCCAGGGCCCAGGTCACCGCCTGCGCTGGAGCGATAAATTGAAGCTATATTCAACTAAGCATTTATCTGAGCTACGCGACCCCAAGCGTGCGCTTCTGCAAGCGTGAGCAGGGCGAGGGGCAGGGAGTGGGGAGGAACGGCGCCCGCGATCCACGCCGCGCCAAGCGGAGCTCACGCTTGGGTCACACTTGGGCCACGCTTGGGGGCGCGTAGCTCACGAAAAACGCTAAATTGAATATAGCTTGAAGCTAAAAAAGTAGGCGACAGCTTGCGCGTACTCTGACACCTCTCTGCTCCACCTTGTCCCCGCGCCCCGTGCCCTCCCCCTCCCCCGCGCTAGCCGCGCTGGGCGCTGGCCGGCCCGCGCCCGGGAGGCAGGCCGCGGGCCGCCAGTGCGGACGCGGCTGTGGAGCGGGCGGCCTACCCGCTCGGTCACAGGCGCCCCGGGCGCGCCATGTAGAGCGCCGGCCTGGCCATGGCCTGGGACGTGCCCCCCGAGGCCAACGACGCCGACGTCCCGGCTTCGGCCGCCGCCCTGGCGACGACGCAAACCAAGGCCAGCAGGCTCCTCGCCGCAAAGAAGTAAGCAAAGCAATGCGGCCACTGCGTCCGCCGCTTCTTCCTTTCCGCAGGGGGCGTGGCGTGAGCACGGGAGCACGGGTGTGAACACGGGTCTGATCGCCGGATAGACAACGGGGCTCCGCGACCGCCACCGCGTGTTTCAAACTGGCCGGGCTTAATGCCAGTCATCAGGTGATCGTTAGCCGCGCCAACGGCCGGCGTGCATTAGCCGCTTGTTAGGGGCGGGGCGCGCCCGAGGCGAGGGCGTGCAAGCGCGGCTGGCGCACCCCGCCCCCGCACCTGACAACTTTATTTTTTATTTGTTAAATT
>NW_026271322.1:0-5489 GCF_000697945.3 Frankliniella occidentalis | reverse complement strand
GGGGGTTCACGATGGGCGTGGCGCCGCAGTAAACCGCGTAAATATGTGAGTCCCTAGAGACAATGCCTGGCACAAACCATCACATTATCATCTTCTCTCTTTCTCTCTCTCGCGCTTGGGGACGCCACCAGAAGAACACGAGTGAGAGTGAGACAGGAAGTAGCGGCCGTCCCGTCCCGCCCCTGAGCACGGCCAACGCCCTGTCCCTGACGTGATAGAGCCGGGCCCACTGCGGCACTCGCTCAACCCAGCACCGTCACGAACGTCCAGCCGGGCCACGCACAAACATTCACGCCAATCAATAAACTCCAGATACCATTCTTCAGCCCAGGCTGCCGAGGTGCTATGATACACGTTGCTGGTGCTATCAGGCCTGCGTCGCTGGACTTCCCTCCTCCTTCCCCGGCCGTGGTGGCCGTCGCCTGGCCGATATACCCCACGCTGCAGCTCGCCGTCAAGGAGTATCGCCGAGTTGACTTCCTTCGCGGCCGCGGCATCGCACCGCGTACTCCGCGGCGGCGGCGAGGCGCCTCGCGGCTGCTCGCGGCCGCCAGCCCCGTCTGCGCAGCTGCGGCCTGTGTGCGGCCGCGGCCCGGCAGCCCGCCAGCGAGCGGCCAGCCAGTGCAGCCAGCCCGCCGCCGCTCCGGCCCGCCCGGGCTGTCAGTTCAGTTAGCGCAGGGAGTGTTCCGAGTGCGCACACTCCCCGACCCCGCCGCGGCCCGTGTTGTTTCTTGTCGCTCCGCAAACATGAAGCTCGGCATTGTTTTGGTAAGTGGCAGGCCGGCGCCGGACTCCGCGGTTTTCTTTGCTTTCCCCCCCGGGACGGCGGCGCGTTCCCGCGAAGTGAATGGCGACGGCGGCGTCGTCATCCGCCCGGGCCAGCCGACGTGTTGTGTGTACGAGCGCGCGCAGTTGAGGTTATGTTCGCCACGGCTGGGATTTCTCTCCGCGTTTGGACGTTTGGACGCGAGTGACGTCGCTTGTGCCCGCGGAGCCTGAGGCTGGGGGTCAAGGCCGGGGCTGGGATGCGGGGCCCACCGGAGGGGGCAGGCGACGTACACCGCGCAGTTCGTCGAGGCACTGAGGGGGCGCCCAGCCGAGGGCCGGTGGTTGCGTCCGGGCGGTTGCCGGCCCTGCAGCCCTTTTTTTGGCGCGCGCCCTTTGAACGCTGCCGCCGCGCTGACATTCCCACCGGACGGCGATCAGAGCAGCTGTTTATGACGCTTTTTATTGTTCGACTCTCCGGCGGCTTTTCGCACATCTTCGGAATGACACCATACCACTATACGCTGACTTTGCCCCAAGAACGACGACTTGCTCGTGACCGCGGACTCCGACTGACGCATCCGGGACGAGCGCTGACTACAGCGCAGGGGAATGTTCTCTGTCTCTGTAGTGATTATGTACAGTGTGCAATGGAGCGACGCACCGTGCTTCTCCCCCCCCCCCCGCTCTCTCTCTCTCTCTCTCTCTCTCTCTCCCCCCCCCGCCTTCCCTCCAACCGCTCTCAGGCTGCCTGCGCAGCCATCAAGTTGATCGCCCCGACTGATAGAGCTCGACGAAGACGATGCCGGTCTCCTGCTTGTCAGTCTTGGCCGGGCTTGGCACACAAATTCACGACCACGACTAACTGTGTCTCTTTGCTGCGGATAAAAGAGTTTATGATGATAGTTGTCATTGTTTATCCCCTACATCTGTGTGGGCGGCATTGGCGCAGTGCTGTCGCGGTGGTCCACCGGGTGCTGCTACCCGCCTTCCCCTCCCCGTCGCGGCGCGTACGCTCTCCCTCACCATTGATCTCCGCACCGCGGGCTTTCTGGTGCGCCCCAGACGACGGCTGTCTCCGAGGCAGTTGACAGACACCCGGCCGCCGCCGTTTTGGTGCGCCGACTCTCACTTCCGGACGCCACGCTCCTGGGGCGCCGTCGTTTATTTCTGGCGTCCCCGGCCAGGACCCGGGACACCTTTACGTCCCGAGGCGAGTCACTACACTACTAACTCGCCGACACACCCGCTTTGACTCGATCGTCGGTGTCCCTGCTGGGGAGGGAGTGGAGAGGCCGAGGACCACCAACCTGGACTGACTGTCTCTCTTGCGAGACGTAGAGAGACTAGACTATTACCGTCTTTCTAGCGAGACCTAGAGAGACTACTGTCTTTTTAGGAGGGAGTCCTAAGGCGCAGACTTTTCGGCTCGGGAGGGGGCGCATTGCCTCTTGCTGACCCCTTATCGGGAAGAAAAGCCTTGAAAGAGTATAAAAAGGCCATGCATGCAGTGGCACGACACCACTGTCCTGCACTTCATGAACATACGCCAGGCCAATGTTGACCCTACACAGCCCGAGCCCGCCCTTACCACCTCCCCAGTTGTGCCTTACTATCCGCTAGCAACGCATTTCTCCTAAGGGAAAGGGGGGGGGGGGCGTCTAAATTGGACCGCCTTTCAGTTTGATCGACATCATTTGATGAGGGGCCCTGGGCGGGTCTGCCTGACGGCCTGCTGGGCCTCGTGCGCATCCCGGGCGCGTGTCGGCGTGCTGCTGCTCCTCGTGGTGCCACCTCTCCCTTCTACTCCTTCCTGCTCAACTGATCCAACCTTGGGGCCTCCTTGGGGGCGCTGTAAATACGTCCCATGGTGTGGATCCTCAGGAAGGAGAAGGAGGAGAGGATGGTGATGGTGGTGGTGAGGCGGTGGGCGCGCTCTGCAGCGCCCATACGATGCCGTTGCCGGTGGTCGGACCCCAACTCTGAGTCCACCGGCTGCCATATCACGGTGGTACCGGGTGTCCCAGCTCTTACATGCCAGTATAGTGGGTTGCATAAGCACCGGCTCGCAGGCGCTGTCCACGGGGGATGCGCGAAATCCTGCAGCGGGGCTGCTCGCGGTTCCGTGCGGGATGCACGAAATCCCGCGCGTTCCCGACTGCGCCTGGGCGTCGCGTATGCAGCCCGCTGTACTGGCACGTAGGAGCCGGGACACCCGGTACATACGGGTTCGCGCGGTTTGCGCTTCTCATTCGCAATCACCCCAACACGAAGCTGGGGAGTAGAGGGCGGATGCCCATTTGAGCCGGGCCTACCTGCGAGAGTTAGGGGGTCGGTAGTAAATGCCGTCGCGTGCTGCCCCACAGAGAGAGGATTAGCCCACTGCACTGGGCCGTCGGGGCGATCCCCTCTGTGTAAATGGACATTTGAGCCAGTTGCTGTTGGTTGCCTAGTCGAAATATTGCGACCAGACAGGCTGACGCGGACAGACAAAGCCAGCTGACACTCCTACACGGCCTAAGGAAGCATTGCACTCCGCTTTGCTTTTAAATAAAATAAAGCAAACCTAAACTAACAAACCTAATTTAATACAACATATCAGTGAAGAGACTGTCAATGCAGCGTTGCACTCCGCTATCGCTGCGCGCAACGCTTTAGCATGGGTTCCTAGGCTCTCTGTGAACGACCGATGTCCTTTTAGATGGTTTCGAAAGAGACGTAAAATATATTTTAGCGGTATCAAAAATTAAAACGAAGCAAACCTTAACTATCAAACCAAATTCAAATAAGTAAATAAGCAAAGATACTATCAGTGAAGCGTTGCACTCCGCTATCGCTCCGTGCAACGCTTTGGCATGTGGTCCTGAACCTTGGGTTCGAGTCGTCCCAGCGCACACGCCGGCGCAAATGACCAGTTTGGTGGTCGGGCAGGGGCACCCACAGGCCCCTCGAGCCACGCGCGCTTACTGACCGGCCCCGGCTCATATGTCCAGATTTTAAAGCCCCGCAGGTAGGCCCGGCTCAAACGGGATGCGGCCGAGTAGAGAGGGTGGCGGCGGGGGAGTAGGAGGCCTATCAGCGTTAGCGAAATAGCCCACCGAGCCTGGCGATGTGTCTCAGTGCAACCGCGCAAATTGTTGTTGTGGCTCTCGACGTCGTCCGTGTTGGCAGTACAGCACGTGGTCGGATGCTGACGGGCGGCGGTGTCCCGCGATGTTGGTACTCTCCGTCATCCCCACCAGAAAGCGGCCAAGTTTTTGGCGCCGGTGGCCCCTCTGGGCCACAACACGGCCACAATGAGCTCCATTCACTCGTGGCGAATTCGTACAGTGCAGCGCTGGTGCAGCACCAGGTCGCCCTCAAGCTCCCACACGCCTCTCCCCTGAACAGAAAGTACCCGTGGTCACGCACGACCGCCGCACAGGAGGGAGGAACCAAACCCACTCGCCCACCGCTCGGCCGCTCCGCATCCTCAAACTCGAAGGGTTGGGCCAGGGAGGGCGAAGGATAGGGAATGCCACCGTCCTTTGTGGCGTTATTTTGACCTCTAACTAATGCACGCGAGGGACTTCCCCGTGCGAAGCTGCACTGCCACTGCCGACCCGACTCGCACCGTCGTCGTCGGCGTGCAGTGACCCCGCGCGCCTGCCGACCTCGACCGTAACCTGCTCCAACACGGTGTCACACTCGGTGTTCCTCGCGCAGCTGAAGCCCCCCCCCCCTCCCCTTCTCGACCAAGCCTTCACTCTTGATTGATCACGTGCGTGGTTTCGGTTGGCGCCCATCCTAGCCACGCGGCGCCCCAGCTGTGTTGTACCCCATTTGTCGGTACGAGTACACTACATATGTGCACCGCCGGGAGCGGGCAGCCGGCCGCGCTGACAGATGGACTCGTCGATCCTCGGCTGCAGCAGGCTGTTGCAGCCAGCAGGTCCACGACAACGATTCGCCCGCCCAGGAACGCCGCGCGGCGCGAATAAGTCAGTTTGGCAGCACACAACGCGCCTTGGCGGCTTTTGTGTTTCGCGAGCGGCGGCGGTCCTCCCGCGGCACCCCGCCACGCTCCGCCACGCCGCGGTCCCCCGATGACCTTGGTTGGACCCACGACCGCGCGCCGCACCGCGCCGGGCCGCGGTCTGCGAGCTGCTCAACCATCAGCAGATGCCCGATGTCCGCCCCGCCCCGCCCCGCGAAACCGTTGGGACCGTACTAGAACTGGTGTATATATAGCGCGCCCCGCCTGCCTGCCCTCTTGTTGATGTTGTAGCCCTGCTCGGGGGTGGGTCAGCTCACACGGGCTCCCCGAATGACAGACTCCTGCTTCCAACGGCTGACGTACAGCTCGATCTATGCGACATGCTGAGCCGATGAGAACGATGTCTTCGAGTATATATGAGAAACTTATCGGACGGCATCATCGGGGCGGGACAGGACGGACGCTGTATCTCTTCCGCCCTGGACGCCGCGAGGGGCCGCCGCCGCGGCGGGGCGGGGCGGGGCGCTAACCTAACCTGCCGGTGTATGTGTTCCGCGTTAGCTGTTTTACGAGACACGTCTAGCGCCGATGCCAGTTTGGGACCGGCCCCCTTAGCAGAAGCAGCAGTAGCAAAACCGACACGCTTGCGAATCTTCTTTTCTCGAAACCGTTTGGACACCGACCGACCGCCGACCGCCACTCCTGACTGAACGCAGCCTGTCCGGCGGCGGACGTGTGCGTGCGGGGC
>NW_026271321.1:0-1351 GCF_000697945.3 Frankliniella occidentalis | reverse complement strand
CTCCTCCTCCTCCTCCTCCTCCTCCTGCCCGTCTTGGTCGCCCCCCTTGAGTAGGGTGCCCGGGCAAGGTATTGACTGAGGCAAATGTATGTGTCCTCGTGGGGATAATTATATCCCGGGGCGCGGCGGCGGGGTGCGCGGTGCGGGCGGCAGGGCGGGACACCTCAGAGCCGCGAGCACGCCGCCGTCGTCGTCGACGAGAGGGATTCCGATTGCGTGCCGCGCTGAGTCAATACGCGCGCCTGAATCAAGTAGATGAGCAGGGCAGCCTGCTGCTCTGGCATTGGGTCAGGACGAGGCGGCAAGGAGCCCCCGCCCGAAGCGATAAGGAGTGTAGTCGTGACAGCTTCGAGAGCCCCGCGAATAATATCGTCTTGGTCGTCGTCCTCTTTGGTGCCCTTAGCTGCGATTTCACGGTCGCCGCCGCCACCGCGACGCGGCGGGGGATGCGAGAACCGCTGAATAGAAAACGGTCTCGATCCGCCTCGTGATATGAAACGAGTTGCACAATGTCGCGTGACGACCAACTCAACCGAGGCGGAGCAGGCGAATCGAGGACGTGGAGGACGTGGCGGAAATAAAATGATCACGGGCTGTGAGAAAAATATATCTACAGCAAAAAAGTTACTTGTGTGTTTGTGTAGAGTGGAGGTGAAAATGTCATTTCTGTTTTGTATCGTGCCAACGCGAAAACGAGCAACGTTTTAAAATGTATGGATGACTAAAAAGTTATGAAAAAATCAAAGATGGTGTAGTGCCAGTGCCAGTGCCAGTGCCAGTGCCTCACGGCTGTCGGGTCACTCGGTGTGCCTTCCGGTAGGAGTGGGCGTCGCGTCCCCGGGCCCCTGGCCGCGGCCATTCAAACGCCCATAAATATACGGGGTGTTTCCAAACGTGCTGCCTCATTACAACGGCGGCCCCTCTTCGGCCTCGCGCTCCGCTACAACTCTGTCATCAGCTCCATGATTTGATGCTTCCCGTGGACCTTATGCCTCTTCTTGAAGGAGCAGGGCGCGGCCGGTCGTAGGACCTCGCCGAGGGCCTCCTCCTCTTGCAGGTACGGCGCGCGCGCGCGTTCCCCGGCACCAACCCCTTGGGCCCCGCGCCGCCGCCGCCAGGCCACTTGGAGGCCACTTGATGGTCACCGCACTGGTCACTTCCCTTAGCCGGCGCCGCCCCGCCCCGCCACGCCTCGGCAAACACAAATCCCGCTAAACAAACTGACCGTGCCGGCGCCGCACCGCATGAATTGGACAACCTGTGGAATACGCAATGCCCTGCCCGACTCCCATCAAGTTCCTTTCAGCTCTCCCGGCCTGCTCTCTCCCTTGACCGCGCCCCGCCCCGCCCC
>NW_026271320.1:0-5885 GCF_000697945.3 Frankliniella occidentalis | reverse complement strand
TTCTGTGCTCAACCAGCCACCAACACACATCTCTCTTCCTTGTGTACAAAGGCAAGTAAGTGTCACTCGTTATTCCCCAAGTCCCGGACACAACATCTGGCGACGAGGCTGTGTCCAAACCTGTGCAGTGTATGTTCTTGTGTTTGGGAAAATAGTGTCGAACTTGTGCGGGTGTTCGGGCAGATAGGGATCTGGAGAGAATAGGGCGTGGGTGACAGAAGCCCGGCCAGTGGAGTCAGGGGTCAAATTGGACCAGACACACGAGGCTGACGGAATTGCAGGATGGTCCTGACTAGGCGTGCGGCGTTGCTGGTTGCTAAACGGCGTTTAGCCAAGCAACCCAAGGAGGTCCGCCGTGAGAGGCGGGCGCGATCCCCCATAGACGATGATAACGAGTGGGTGGCGGGCCCGGCCAGGGCTCGCAAGTTTCAATTCGAAACGTTCAAGGTGAACGGCGGTAGGGAAACGTGGGCGGAATACAAGCGGCGGCTGACGCAAGCCCTCAACAACCAAGGGTTTGTGCGGGACGTCGAGCGCAAGGAGGCATTCCTAACCTGCGCGGACGCCGATTTCTATCGTTTGTTAGTGGACCTCACGTATCCGGCGGTGCTGGAAAGCGCCACGGTGAGTTTCAAGAAGCTGGTAGAGTTGATGGACGATCACTGCGAGGAGTACATTTCGGAGGCCATGGCAGAGCATTTGTTTGAGCAGAGGAAGCAGAAGCCGGGTGAGTCTGCGGCCGGGTGGCTCGCAGACCTCCGGCATCTCGCGATTCCATGCAAATTCACGGACTTGGACCGCCGCCTGCGGGCACAGTTGGTGCGCGGGGTGGCGGACAAGGAGTGTCAGCGCAAGCTGCTAGAGGCCCCGGTACTCGATGTTAAGATTGCTTTAGGCATCATTAACACGCACACACGTAGCCAGGCTGAGTGCGAGGCGCTGAACAAGCGCAGCAGCACGGCCGAGGCACGTGAGCCAGCGGTGATGTACGTCCAAAACAACAGCACGGCCCAAGCAGACTGTTTTCGCTGTGGCGGAAAGCACAGCCCGGACACGTGCTGGGCCAGGGATGTAGAGTGTAAAGGTTGCGGAAAAAGGGGGCATTTGAAGCGCAGGTGTAGATCCTCGTGGAAAAAGGGTAGCTCGGAGGGCCCAAGCCAGGGCGGCGCCGCAAGGGCGCCCGCGGGGCAGGGCCCAGCCGGGGCTACAGGAGCGGCGAGGGTGAACATGCTTCAAACGCAGCCAGCGGGAGCCGGGGGGGCAACCGAGGCCCCGAGGGGGGCCCGGGCAGCCACTGGCACCGGGATCGCACAACTTCGGCGGGCGGCGGACGCCGCGACCGCGGCGCCCAGCTGGGCATCGTGGGAGTACGCATTGTGTCAGGTACGGGGCGGGAGGAGTTACCCGGGGCCCGACCTGGTGGAGCTCCAGGTAGACAGCAAGGGGTTTCACGCCATTTTGGATAATGGGGCCCCATGCGGGATGATGTCGCTGGAGGAGTTCCGGAAGCATTGGGCGGAGTCGCGGTTGAGAGATGACCCGGACACGCTCAGAGTATGGTCAGGGGAAAAGGTGATGAGGCAACGTTCCTGCGAGGTCAAGGTTAAGATTGGCCAGCAGGAAGAACGTTTGCCCTTGCTCGTGGCGGAAGGAAGTGGACCGTTCATCATGGGCCGTTTGTGGATGGACCGATTCGGGTTCAAAGTGGCAGGACCGGTGCCGATTTGCAGGCCACAGGTGTTGGCCATCACTGGGGGCGCGGATCAGCGCCCGCAGGGAGAGGCCACACTAGCAAAGGACACCACGGAGGCCGACGAGTTCGAGTGTTTTCGAACAGGGCTAGGGCGTTATCGGGGCCCCAAGATGAGCATATGCCCCCCGGCAGTGACGCGGCCAAAATATTTGCGCGCGCGCCCCGTGCCGTTTGCAAAGGCAGAAAAGGTGGCCGCGGAGCTGCGGAGGCTAGTCGAGATGGGGGTCTTGGAGGAGATAGACCAATCAGACTGGGCCACGCCGATAGTAGTGGTGGGGAAGGCGGACGGGGGGGTGCGCATTTGCGGGGATTACCGCAGCACGGTCAACATGGTCCTAAAGCCAGAAGGGTACCCCCTGCCCACTATGGAACAGGCGTTCGCGAGACTGGCCGGGGGAAGATTGTTTTCTAAAATAGACCTCACCATGGCGTACAACCAAGTGGCGGTAGATGAGTCAACGGCCAGGCTGTTAACAATCAACACGCACCTGGGGTTGTTTAAAGTCAAACGTCTGTGGTTTGGGGTTTCGGTCGCACCGCCCCGATTCCAGAAACTGATTGATGGGTTGTTGGCTGGCATTGATGGGGTGGTAGTGCTCCTCGACGATGTGCTAGTGCAGGGACGAGAGAGGGCCGAGCATGACCACCGCTTGCGGGAGGTCCTGCGGAGGCTGAGCGAGGCGGGCCTCAGAATCAATCCGGAGAAGAGTTTGTTTAGGGCAGCTCAGGTTCAGTACCTGGGGCACGTGGTGTCGGCAGAGGGCATCGCCCCACTTCCTGGAAAAGTGGACGCGTTGCAGCTGGCCCCGGAGCCCCAGGACAGAGAACAAGTGAGATCCTTTCTCGGAAAAATAAATTTTTATGAGAAATTCATTCCGATGAGAGCAGAGCTGCTGGCGCCGTTGTATGAGCTGCTCCCCCGCGAATCCACTTGGACGTGGGGGGAGAAGCAGAAGACGGCGTTTCGGACCGCGATTGATATTCTGTGTAGCGACAGGGTCCTTGTGCACTACTCGCTCGACTTGCCGTTGGTCCTTGCGGTCGACGCCAGCCCTTATGGGGTGGGCGCGGTGTTGGCGCATGTGGTCACGGAAGGGGGGGAAACCGTGGAGAGGCCAGTGGCGTATGCGTCAAGAACATTGACCAGCGCCGAGAGAAACTACGCGCAGTACGACAAGGAGGGACTGGCGGTAGTTTTTGGGGTAACACGGTTTCACCAGTACTTGTTTGGGAGGACTTTCACTGTCTGGACCGACCACAAGCCCTTGGTGGGGCTGTTTGGAGGGCGGACACCAGCAGTGACAAGTCCTCGCATCCTGCGCTGGCTAATGACGTTGTCGGCCTATTCGATGGAGGTGAAATACCGCCCGGGACCACAACACGGGAACGCGGACATGCTCAGCCGCCTCCCCCTGCCGGGGCCCACAGAGGACCCGCCGCAACCCACTATCATGTACCTGAACTATATTGATACTGAGGGGAAGCAGCGGCCGGACGGCCCCATCATCACAGTGGAGATGCTGGCCGAGGAGACGGACCGAGACCCCGTGCTCAGGCAGGTGCGGGAGTGGGCACGGGAGGGATGGCCGCGGAGGCAGCCCGAAGGCGAGGCCGGGGACTTCTGGCGGAAGAAGGACCAGATCTCGTTGGTGAGAGACTGCGTCCTGTGGGGCGAGCGGGTGTGTGTGCCCGCTGCCCTCCGCCAGGACGCCCTGGCCCGCCTGCACTCCACGCACCAAGGCATCGTGCGGTCGAAAAGGTTGGCGCGGGGCGTTTTGTGGTGGCCTCACCTGGATGATCAGATCGAGGCAGTAGTGAACAGCTGCCAGATCTGCCAGGCGAACCGGGCCGCCGCGCCCGCGCCGCCGATCAAACCGTGGCCACGAAATCGTAGGTGGGGTAGGATACACCTGGATTTCGGGGAGCCGCGGCGCGGGGAGGTGTTCCTGGTAGCGGTGGACGCGGAGACCGGCTGGATGGAGGCCTGGTGGGTGGCGGGACCATCAACGGCAAGCGTGATACGCTGCCTGCGAGAGGTTTTTGCACGGCTGGGCCACCCAGACCTGATTGTCTCGGACAACGGCACGGCCTTTACGTCCGAGGAAATGAGGGCGTTCCTGGAGGCGAGAGGCATCAAGCAATTAACCATTGCGGTATATTGCGCATGGTCCAATGGGCCCGCGGAAAGGGCTGTGCGGACCATCAAGGAAGGTTTGCCTAAGTTCGAGGGGACGGCCACAGAGCGCCTGTTGGCGGTGCTGGAGGCCGCCCGCTTCACACCGGGCGCGGACGGGTTGTCGCCCGCTCAGCGCCTGTGGGGCTGGCAACCCACCACGCCCCTAGATCGCATGCGTCCCACCGCCACCCCGCCACCCCAGGGAAAGGGGGAGGAGGGGGAGGAGCTGGAAGAGAGGTACAGGTTCGAGCCGGGCGAGCCAGTATGGGTGCGACAATACGGGCGTAAAGGAACGGATAAGTGGGCGGCAGGATGGGCATTGGAAAGGCAGGGAAACCGTTTGTGGATGTGTGAATGTTTGAAAGGGCCTAACGTGAAACGTCATGTCACACAGATGAGAAGACGCAGTGGACGAGGCCAGGAGTGGAGAAGACCGGTAGGGGAGCTGTCGGACAGCGAGGAGACGCCCATTCCGTCGCCAAGACCCTGGCTGATCGGCCAGCGGTGGGACGAGCCCCGCGACCTTCCAGCGCCCCCGGCCGAGGAGCCCCCCGCCCCCAAGAGAGCTGGGAGTCAGGACGACGAGGTGACAGGCGCCGAAGAGCCGGAGATCATCAACATCGCCAAGTTGATGTCCGAAGTGCTGAGCGCGGCGCGGCGCAGAAAGGGCATCATGGCCGAAAAGCTCAAGCTTGTCGAAGTGCTGCATGAGAAGGTGGACGAGGTGCGGCAGGCAGCCGACGCGCTCGAAAGCCTAGAGAGCGGCATGACGGCGGGCGAAGTCCTCAAGAAGCTGGTGGCAGAGAGCGAGGAGCTCGAGCTCGAGGCGTCGGACGTGGACGAAGAGAGTTTGCTGAAGGAAGCGGAGAGCGCCGAGAATGGTGCCACGCTGGCCAGCGGCGGCGGCCCCGGGCAGGGTGCCACGCGCAGCACGGGCGGAGGCACCGATTCCGGTGCCACGTCCGGTGCCACGTCCAGCCAGGAAGGGGTTGTGGCGGCGAACAGCGGCCCTCCCCCCCCCTCTCGTGGTACGCAGCCTAGGGGCGATTCCCAAGACGACGGGCGGCAGGGTGGCAGTCACCCCGCCACCGCCTCGAGAGGGAAGTACGTCCAGTAGCTGGGCAGACACCCCAACACCGCCAGCACGCGAGCGCGGCCACCCACTTGCTGGGGGCGCGAGTAGGCCAGCCGGGGATCTGCGGCGGGGCCTACGTCGTGAGAAGAGTACCTCCAGCAGTTGGACGGACACAACGACCCCTCCGGTGCGCGGCCGCACTCACCCGCTAGCCCGGGGCGCGGCGAGGGCCGCCGGGGAAGCGCCGCGCACACCCCCGCCAGCAAGGAACACTGTTGATGCCAGGCAGATCCTGGAAGCTCGCAGGCACCAGGCGGCTGCAGCGGCGGCAGTGGCGGCCAGGGAAAACCGGGCCCCCTCCGCGCGCACCCAAGCTCGTCGAGAACGAAGAAAGCGGCTCAAGCTGAAATTGCAAGAGCAAGGGGAGGTTGTGAGAGCATCCCCGGGGCGACGCGCGAGGAATGAGCGGCGGGCCCGCAGCCGCGAGGCCCGCGAGGCCCGCGAGGGCGGCGAAGAGCCAGCAAGGGGCGCGGCGCGCCGATCTGTGTTCGACCGCTTGGGGGGTGAGGACTCGGAAAGCGAGTCCGAGGAGGAAGGGGCGGCGGCCCCAAGGGCGCGGCCCGCCCGGCGCCGGGAGAGGCCGGCTCGTTATCGAGAATAGAGAAGAAGACCCTGGATGGACGTATCCTGAATTTTGGATTTAGTTAGGATTATTATTAGTGCCCCCGAACTGTTAGGGGGAGCACGAGAGTGTTTGTTTGTTGTAATTAAACCCTGCTATTTTTGTTATGAATAAACCTTGGGGGGGGAGGGGTGTAGTGTTGGTCGCTTGAGCTTCCTCAGCCGGCCGCCAGGTGGCGCTGCCCAAGCGCCACTGGTGG
>NW_026271319.1:0-1211 GCF_000697945.3 Frankliniella occidentalis | reverse complement strand
TAGCGTAGCCAGGGGATCAAGGGGAATAGGGAACCTCGATAAAGGGGGTAGGCACAGACAGACACCGGTTGGACGCATTGCGGGCAGCTGCCACGGGGGGGCGCCACCGGGCGGGGCGTGGGCGACCGGCTGCCGGCAGGGGGCAGCACCACGTGGCTGTGCCCCCCTCTGCCCCTCTCCCCCTCCGCGAGCTTGACGCCGCAGCCGTGAGATGGCGTGTGCGCCCCGCTGCGCCAAGCGCGCCGAGCGAAGAAAACACTTGTGCGAGCGCCGCTCTTAAGGTGCAAGTGCGTGTGTGTGTGTGTGCGTCTGCGCGTGTGTCGCTGATTCGACCCCTTTTCCCCCGCGGTCGGAGCGGGCGGGAACTTTATCTCCAAAGTGGCGCACAGTCAACTGAAACTCATCGGCAACACACAGGACACACTTGGACGGCCGAGAGCCGCCCGGCCTCTCTGCTCCCACGAAGTGCAGGCAGGGCACTACTTGCTTGGCACTTTGTCCAAACACCGCGCGGCGGAGGTACACCTCGAGCGCGACAGCGGGCTGCAGATGAGAGCAGTAAGCGACGAGCGGGCCGGGGTCCAGGGAGGGACTAAGGAAGGGGAGGAAGGATGGAAAGGGGGAGCTTGACGCGTCGGGTGCAAACTTCAAAGTCGGTTCCCGAATTCCATACCCCCCCCCCCCCTCCTCTCCCTCCAACGCTCATCCCCGCGCGCTCTCCGCGCCTCAAAGCTCTGCGGCGGCGAGGCCAGCGGCAGCAGCAGGATATTCGCGCGCACAGCGGCGGGGCTCGCGGAGGGAGGAGACATATTCCTCATATTTATCTCCATCCGTGGCTGCGCGTGGCGGCGCGTGGCGGGGCGTGGCGGGGCGTGGCGGGGCGTGGCGGGGCGAAGCACGCAGAGGCCTGGCCTGTGAGGCCGGTGATGACTGCGGCGTGCCCTCTCCCTTGCTGCCCTAAGTATCCTCATCCGACTCAAACCATTCGGTATTACGGTACAAGGTAGATGTACGCCAGACCACGTCTCGCGTAACAGGCTTCGCGATACCTCACGAAACACTGTTACGCTGCGACGCGCCTGGCATACATCTACCTTGGCCTGCGGCGCTGACACCCAAGTCAGGTAGTGCAAAAATGTTTACAAAGATACGGGCCTCCGGCCCGTCAACGCCCGTCACTTCGACTAATCATGCAGGGTTGTACATTTTTT
>NW_026271318.1:0-2479 GCF_000697945.3 Frankliniella occidentalis | reverse complement strand
CCCTCCCTTCACCCTCCTCCCTCCCTTCTCGTCCTCCTCATGTCTCGGCACGATGTGCGTCCGCTTATCGCGCGTATGAAAACCATTCGTCAGTACCCGAGTACGCGTTGCATGCGAGTGATAATCACATGTGTGTACTCAAAGAGATTTGGCCCGATGCTGTAATTACAGTCATCAGTCGGACTGTCTGCGGGCCGTGGTGACCTCCCTGACCGCGGCGGTGACCCCCGCGGGCTTATTGGCCGTCGTTGCGCATCCTGGTGTGGTCCAGTGCTGCTATTGCTGCTGCTGCCCGCGGATACCATGCGCGGCCCTTGACTGATACACCTCTCTCGGTAACCGCCCGCGCTGCGCCGCCTAGCTCCTCCAAGGTCTTCCTTCTCGCGGTTTTGTAGTTGGCCGCTCCCATTATTGCATGAGCTCATAGCTTTCTGCGCGGCTCCATATGAAGCCCGTGCGGTATGGCAGCTAATTGTTTCGCGCGACAGAGGAGAGACCAATCCGTGGAACCGCACCACACGTATACTGCCCTAGCGACACAGAGTGAGCGAGCGAGGCAGAGGAAAAAGAGGGGGGGGAGGAGCTTGGGGCATAAAAAGAGGAGACGGGCGCATTAGGAAGGATGTGCGTTTGGTCGAGGCGGGTGGTCCGGCACTGCTGCTGCTACACAATTCGCGTCGTTAACACTTCCATTATGATCGAAATAAATGGTCCGGTCATCCAGTTGGCCGCGGCTGGGCCGTGCCGGGGCCGGGTCCGGTCACGGCCCGCACCAAGCCCTGCTGCCAACCATCGTCAGCTTCCATCAGCTGTTTTTCGCTCCGATTCGGGCTTCGTCTTCTGTGTCCGTCTCTCTCTTGCTTGCTGACCTCTGTTCCAACATCAGCTCCCCGGCGCGGGCTGCCCCGCGGCCAGTATGGGCGCCCATACAGGGCGGTCCGTCCAACCGAGCGGGGGGCATTCAGTGAAATTAGTCCCGTTAATGTGTGAGCAATAAGTCATGTGGGGGGCGCACCGAGAGACCTAATAGACCCGTATAGCTCCGCCCGGCCCGGCCCGCGCCCCGACCATACGCACCTACAAATCGGGGCCGTGATGGACGACGCATACAGTCTATCGTAGGCTGGGAAGAAATGAAGGAGGTCGAAACGTATTTTTCACGATGTGTTTCCTTTGGCCCGCCCGTCTCTGCGGCCCCTGCTCTCCCCTATATTGCAGTATGAGATCCTCGCTCGCTTTGGTTGGGGTCGTGTGTGTGTGTCTGTGTTTACCTGGCGACTCGACCACCACCACGACGACGGCCGTGATGCCCGTCCCCGATAAGCAGTCCTTATTTATCACTCGCGGAAACCGTCCGTGTCAATAAGGCTGCTCTTTGAGTTTCCTGCGTCCTCCCCTGCCGCCCCCGCCGTCCCCGTCGTCCCCGCGCCGCCCCCGCGGCTCCGACGAACGGCCACCTCCGCAAAGGGCAAATAAAAAGTAAAGAGGTTGAAGACGCCACCCAGGCGGCTGGCCTGGCGCGCAGCCGCTCGTTCGGTTCATTTCTCCCATAAATTATCAGAAAGATTCTCATATTTTTCTGGGCGAAAATTCGGATTGGGAAGATGTGCGCGTGTGAATGTGTGAGGTGAGGTGCGGTCAGCGGGGCGTGGCGGGGCGTGGCGTAGCGCAGGTGAGGTGTGGACCGGCGGTGGTGAGGTGATGCCTTATCCGAGAATAACTGCCAGTTGTGCTGGATATGATTGTCTGTGATTGCCGGCATCCCGCACTCCGTGTGGTGTACTGCCCTGGTGTTCACCTCACCAAGTAGAGGCGGGAACCGAAGGGGGGAAAAAAGGACGTCGTTCGAGCAGACTTCACAGAACGTTCTTCTTCTTTGCAGCGCAGCGCAAAAAAAAAAAGAAAAGAAAAGGAGCATTTTCTGGTGCGTTTGCGCTGTCCGTATATGAGGCTGTTACCCGCGATGATGACATTGAACGCTCGTGCGTGTGCGTTACAAACGCGTTGCGTAAGGCGATGACAGTGGACTAACGCTGCGACATTTGCTTTGATTTATCTGCGCGCCGTGCGTGTGACACTCGGTGTGACATGTGAAAGCGATATCAAAACATATCGGGCGGCGCGGCGCTGCACGGCGCTGCGTGCGCTAGCGGCGGCGCAGGCATGATGGGGTCACATATCCTCGACGGACGATTCTTTCTCCGGAGCTTGAGCAAAGCGGCCCGCCGGGGCGCCTGGAGGTTTCAACCCCAGAATACAGCGCGCAGCCTAGAAAATAATTGCACTTATTGAATGTAGTTTTGGATTTCGTGATGACACTCTTTGGACCGTAAGGAGGTGTTCAACTGTGAGTCCTTTGTCTCGCTGTCCAGCGGGCGTGTCGGCTGCGTGTCAGTTGCGCGTCGGCCGGCCGACGGTCGACTGACAGACAATAATATTGTTCCAGAGGGTCCCCGCGGCCCGCGGCCCGCGGCCCGCC
>NW_026271317.1:0-9110 GCF_000697945.3 Frankliniella occidentalis | reverse complement strand
TCCTGGAGGAACGCATTCTGTCATCGTGGAATTGACTCCCGCTTTGAGGCACACCTTCCGCCACGGGACTGCACGGCACGACAAGCCCAACAGGGTAAAAAAGGGTCAGGGGGAAGGAGGAGGTGGGAGCAGTTGCTATGATGGCTGCCGACATGGAAAGGGTTATAGAAAAGTGTCCATACAAGACGGCGGCGTGTGTCCTCATGACACGCAAACAGGGACGGAACCAGCTAGGAAGCGGTGGGGGGTGGGGCACTCAAAACATGACATATTGCATACGCACACAGCGGGGTCGTGGGACACCGGTGGGACACCCCGCCTCGGGTGGCAGGGCAGGGGGGAGCTTGAGGGAGGCCAGGAAATCGAATCGTCTCGGTCGCACGACAAGCATGACGCGATGCGTCGCGGGAGCCGCTGCTACGCGCGCCGCGCGCCACTTCACGCCCTCCAGCGCGGCCCGCTTGGGGGCGCGCAGCACGACACGGCTCTGCTCCGCCCCGGGGGGCTCGGAACCAGCGCACGGTAGCAGCAGATCAGACGATTAAATAAACAAACGAGAGGATTTCGGTTATAACGAGCCCCGACAACTAAATCCCCGAGGAGCTCGATACTACAACATGGACAAGCCGCTCCCGCCAGCATCGCGGGCCAACGGAGTAGGGCTGTCGACACATGTCCAATCGCCTGCCACGACTTTAACAGATCGGGATCGGGATTGAAGGAAAACATAAATTTGTATTGCGCTCCAATAACTTATTGTTCCTTGAAAGAGTACGTATTATAACGGGTAAGACGACACCCAAAGTACGAAGGTTTGTACAAGAACTTTCGCCTTGTTAAGAATGTGAAGAAACTGAACGTTGCTTTGGACAGCGCTACACGACGCCGGCTACCGGAGCCTCCGAGGGGCCCAGCAGCGCAAGGCCCGCGGCCGCCGGCAGCACAACAACTCGTCATATAAAATTCGGGCCGTCCCGCCCCTTGTCGCCCGTGGCACAGCGAAGTGGGGTGGGGTGGGGTGGGGCGGGGCGGGGCGCGAGCAGCCCGAGGAGGACGGGGAGCAAGAGACTTGGCTTGTAGTCCGGCTTGATAAACGCGACCAAATGGCTTTTAAATAGTTGGCTCTGCTACCCACACGGACTGCCACCGCGGGCAAGTACCACTTATAGAGCTGACGCGAGCGAAAACACGCCACGTTAAAAAAACAACACAAGTACTCTATATAGGGACACGCCGCGTTGCAGGACAACGAGAGAGAAGAAAACACAAAGTAACACCACGTCCAAGAATTTTGTGAAAAATTGATGAGCAATTACGTCAAACTAAACTTTTAAGAAAAGTTGGTGTAACGATTATAGTTTCCTGTCCCATGGGCTGCCATCAAAGGAAGGCCTCTTTTTCTCGGTCTCGGCCCCTCATATGTTCATCGAAAATTAATACACGTAGTACACTACAATAATCTCGAGCCGCAGGATGTGCTCTAGCAGCGCAGTGACGCCCAGGCTGCCTCGGCCCCACCTGAACACAAACCCTTCGAACATAAATCAGAGCCGGGCTCGGCTACCGGGCGATCTGATTCAGAGGCATCGGTGATCTGTGTAGAAGGGGAGGGGTGGCGCGGAAGCGTCTGCCCTGGGGCAGAACAGCAGCGGGCCTGCAGCAGGCTGTGCTGAGCTCCCCCACCCAACCCGCTACCTTGTGCTCACCTTCGCCTTTTCGGCTGAAAGTCAAGAGAAATTACCGAGGAGGTCGAACTCGAACTTGGTCAACTTACCAGGATTTCCTGGTCGCTAGGCCAGGCCACACCGACGCCAACGCCGACTGAGCTCGCCCTGCTGTGCACCACTCCGAGCGAGGACTGCAAGAGCAGGCCGTCGCACACCTGTGGACAAGGAAGAGCAACAAACTTAAACCAGGGGGACGGGAGCTCTCGTAGGGCGCCGCGCCCTTCTCGGACGCGCGGATCGAAATCCCATAAAAGGCCGGCGGCAGCCAGGCCCTTGCAGCAATTAAAAGTCCCGCCGGTCTGCTGCTGCTGCAGCCACCGGGTTGACCTGCCGAGTGTTTTGCCATTATGAACCTCGTTGCTGCTCTCTTGCCATTTGAAATAAAAAGGAAACTCGTAATGACCGCCTTGTTCTGGAACGTATATTTCGTGCGCTCCTCTGACACGCAGCCGCGCGCAGCGGGCCCAAAGAACACATTGCGTGCGCATAACATCCATTGACTGGCGGGCGGAGGCGGAGGGTCCAGCAGCATCAGGTCAGATCAATTCAAACAAGTGTTTAGTTTCGCACTGCTCAATAGCTAACTGCGTCGGTTTTCGACTTGATCTGACCAGCTTACCACATGACTACTACGCCCTCCCGACCACGGGGTGCGGTACAGGATGACAACTAACAGAAGAGACCACCCTGTGACTTGCCCTCTGCCGCATTAATGCGTCAAAAATTACGAGCCGAATCGCCGGTATAAGTGAAGAGTAAATGTCGATATAAATGATATTTTATGCGTGGACGGGGGGCTTTGGCGGCGAGAGCGCCGTGTCTGCGTTTTTGAATGATGGCCCCTCCCGAAGTGTCTCCCGTTTAATTAAAACCATAAATGGCCGCCGTGGGTCTGCGGCGGCGGCGGCGGCGCCTGTTCCACCCGCGAGCACACACTCACACACACATGCACGCACAGCTCCAAAAACCCCTTTTGGCCACCCAGCACATCGGTTAAAATAACAATAAAAGTTGTGGCTCGGCAGCCAACAGCACACAGTAGCGCGGCTCGCCAGCTTCCTTTTGTTCCTGGAGGAGAGGGGCCCCAAGTAATTAGCTCGGGCTGATGGCCGGCCGCAGCAGGCTGGGGGCGACCAGAGCGGCCAGCAGCAGCAGGAGCCCGAGCATCCAACTCTGTCATTCAAATTGAAACGAAAATACAACTCCCAGAACGTCCTTCTGTAAAAATATGAGCTACAATCACAATCAATTTGGTAATAATGACTAGCGCTGAGAAGCGCTCCGAGCCGCTGCAGGAGGCGCGAGCCCTCCAGACGTGCGCACACCATCGACACTATCGGCCGCGATAGCTTGCTCCGATGGTCGCCCGCGATACGGCCGACGCGCATCATGACGTCTTCGTGGAACTCGTTTGCATAGACAGACGCACTACGTACCGATCCACCGACAGAGAGATGTTCGGGGAAGCGGCTGCTATCATTGCCGTCCGGCCGGGGTATGGACGCGACGTCGCACCGGCCGCCCGTCGTGCGGCTGCATATTAATCACACGGGCAGGCGGCACGCCCCCCGGCCGGCGCCTCCCGCAGGACCCGCCCCGCCCCGCCAGCGCAAACGACGTCGGACTTCCGTCCTCTCTAGCGGAGGACTCGCGCGAGAAGCGAGAAAGAGGGGCAGCAGGCGGGGACGCAGGCACAAAAAAGTGGCGGGAATGATGAAGGAAATCAGAGACATGTTGGAAGGGAATCACAGACGCGCGTCCCTTCCGTCCGGTAACAGCCCAAGCGAGGGCCGCGGGGGTGCGCGCGGGCTGCGGGGCCCTTTCGGAAACAACCCCCCATCAGATGGAGCGCCGGGGACGGAGCTTGTGAGGTCAGCACATCCGGGAGATCGACCGAGCGAGTGGTGTAGAGGGGATGCTTTCCCCCACCCCTCTCTCTCTCGCACACACATACATACACATATATATATACACACACACACACACACACACACACACGCACAAGCGCGCGCGAGGAAGGCGGGGGACGTGATTGCAAGGGGCAGAAGAAATGGTCCTGCGGCCACTCTCCTTTTACTCGTAGGAACCGCCCCTCGGCGCCGATCTACCCCCTCTCGCCTCCCTCCGCTTCTCCACTGGGCCCCAGAGACTCTCGCGCACATTCCCTTCCCTCCCCATCCCTCTCTCTCCCTCTCTCTCCCTCCCTCTCCCTCTCTCTTTCTCTCGCTCCCCTTCTCCTCGCCAGCTGGGATACTCGTTCCTACCGCGGCGCGCCACTGTTCGCTGCTCTCGGTTTATTTTTTCCGAGAAGCACTTAGGCCTCTCCTCTGCGGACGCCCTTCTCCCGCTCGTCTCTGTTGCGTTGCGTTTTCTGCCTCCGGCCTTCCCCTAATTTCCTCCGCTCCACTTCATCCCTCTCCGCCACATCAGCCGCCGCCGCCGCTGCTGCTCCACACTTCGCACAGACGGCAGCTCCGGGTTCGCAGAACGCAAAAGCAAACAGCCCTTTGGCGTATTGTCAGGTCCAAGCAGCAGGCGGGGCCGCTGAATGGGGCCAGTGACCAGAAAGGAAAACAAACTGCGGCCGAGGCTTGAGGGGTAATCCCCCCTCATTCAGCCGCTTCAAGCCGCGTGGTGACAGCGCGACAACCCCATTCAGCGCCCGAGAGCTTCCCGAGAGGTTCGCTGAGCGACGCGCTCGCCCCTTCCAGGAATGTTTCGCTACTCGCAGACCACTTGACCACCTGTGGCACTCGTGTGGTTAGTCAAACATTGCATTTTTTTAAAAAAGAACGCGAAGTTCTCCAAATTTTGACGACGGAAATTATACTGCAATGCTCTCGTGATGAGATCACTTTGAACCTCGTTTTTAACTGTTAAGTTCTTTGGGTACAAAAATGCCAAAATCTTGGCCGCAAAAGTCACCGCACAGTTTGCAGTGTTTTAAATGAAATGTTGAAGGTGTTGTTTTCACGAGTAGAGCACACACACACACACAGAGTCCGGTCCAGATCTCGAGATGAACGGCAGCTCGGCCAGCCACTATGGTGACGAGACGTGCCATGACAGGTGTCAATAAAGAGCACTACTTTATCTCCGATCAGCTGACGACAGCAATACGCAGCTGTGCACAATAATAATGACATGAAGGAAATCCTCAGCGCGTCCGGACAAGAAGTTACCGCGAACCGGAGGAGAAAGAGGTTAGAGGTATATTGGCGTGCGTGGCGTGGCGTTTGTGCTCGGCGCAGCACCAACGAAAAGGCGCCCAGACGGGGGAAAAAAATCGTAAAATTGGAGCCTCACCTCCACTTTGAACCTCCCCTCTCAGCTGCTACGACGAGTGTCGCGGTCCAAGGGGCAGGACGACGACGACACAACACCCATCTATTCTTTTGCAGAGTTCAAAACATGCTGCCTCCCAGTTGCCCTTCCGTCACATTGTGAACGCGCCGTCCTCTCGCAGCCCCGAAAATCGTAAAACGGCATCAAACGACGTTCAGCGCGCGTCGGCAGCCCGGAGGCCCTTCGAGCAACACGCAGAGATAAAATTTGTCCGGACATACGAGGTCAAACACACTCTCACGCACACACAGCACAACACAACACACGTCAAACAAAACGGGTTGTGCCATTCCTGACAAGCGGGTTGAATAGATTTTTCCTTTTCTCGAGAGTGTAGCTGGCTCCGCTCGCCCAATAAGACTCGCGGCCCGCACAAACACGTGACTGACGGCGCGTCAAGAGCCGCGGTCCTCGAGGCTGCCGGGGGCGTGGCCGGGCGGGGCGCGGCGGGGCGGCAGGGGAGCGCGGCGGCCAACTTGTTGCCGCCACTCATGGACCCCTGGCGCCATTTCACGAGCCGGATGGATAAATCCACTGCAGCCAAATATATAGTAATGGTCACGCGCGCGTTCGAAAAAAATATTTCATTTCGAGCAACGGGGAAAAAAAACAACTATATATATGCATATAACAGTTTGCGAAGCTCCCTTCCCCCGCCAGGGGCGCCAACGCTACAAGGGCCTTGTTCACGTGATCTGCGCAGCCCGGCAAATTCTCTCTCTTTCGTTTATTTTTTGGCTCGGGCGGAGGAGACCCATAAACACTCGTGTTTACTGCCGCGGGCGCTCCGGGCTGACCCGGCAACCCGTAAAACACCGCGTGAAGCCGCTGTGTGTGTGTGTGTGTGTCCGTGTGTGTGTGGGCTGCACGTCTAGCGCACACTAGCGCCCCTAGCGGCGGGTGGTGGCAGTCCCGACTTACCGCCCTTTGAACGTGCAGTGCTATTCCCAAAACATCCCGACAGCTTGCGCCGGTTCTTCGGCGCGCCCTGATGCAAAGTTCACGACGACGGGGCAGATTTTCCAGATTTAGTCTACGTCCTCCTTGGCCCTGACTTGTCATTGCCAAAGAAATATTTCCCCACCCACCAGGTCGTCGCCGTCGGGCGTTTTGGGGGGAGAATGTCACGGACCCCACAGTTGTGTTTTGATTTAAATAGTCGTTGGAAACTATCGTTCCTGCTCCTCCTCCGCTCCGAGCCCGATCATCATTAACAGCCCGCTCTCTATCAAAGAGCTTCGCTCGGCAGTGACGCGATCGGCCCCTCTCTCCCCATATCGAATGGTCGATCACGACGTCTCGCGTCATAAATTTGTTGCGTATCTCGATCGACTGCCAGGAGAGTGCGCTGCAGGCAGGCGCGCGGCGCTGCCGTGCGGCGTAAATAACGTCCGAAAACACTTAGGGTGCGTTCAACGTCTGTCGATGCCTACAGTGCGCACATTCCGCCAGGTTGTCGGGGCTGCAGCCCGCTCTTTTGTTGTAAGCAGGCGCACACCACACACACTCCACATTTTCCGCCACCTACACACGGTCACGGTCCGCGACCGGCCCGCCGTCCTGATGCAATCATTTTCACACCCCGCGAGCTGCTCCACGGGCCCCGCGCGGCCCCGCGGTATGGTGTGGCCCAGGAATAGCCAATTGGCGGTTCGCTGCTCCCAAATCACGAGGCTTCCCTTTCCCTCGCGGTTCGCTCCGCCCGACCCCGCCACGCTCGCCACCACGCCACGACCCGCCGCCACTCGCCACAGTGCGAGGACGAGGAGATCTCTCTCACCGATAAGAAGGCGGGACCAGTGGTGTGTGTGTGAGAGAGAGAAAGAGAGAGAGAGGGGGGAGGGAATGCCGTCGTACATGTGCACAATCGCGCCACAGCCATTTTCAACATTATATCGTAACATTGGTCTAAAAAAATGATTAGGCAAAGCAAGAGGTTCGATGACTGTGATTTGCCTCGTTAAGCAAGGTTGTAAAAAAGGTCTCATTTTTAAGGGCTATTCTGGTCACTTTCAAAAGAGATTTAGAAACTTTCAGGAAATTGCTCAAAATATGAGAGAGCAACTTCACAAAATAAGGGCTTTTTCTGGAGTTTATCAGGCGAGACCCCCGTTAAAGGAACATTTAAGATACCTTTAAAGTTTTCACCTCCTTGTAATCATAGCCAACCATTGGGGCCGCCGCCCCTTTAAAAACACAAATCATACCTATCGCTGGGTTTGCATATCGTTTCTGACCATACCTTACAGCTTGAGCGAGTAGACAACCCGACCGCACGAGTGGTGCGTGCCGGCAGTCTACTACGGAAGAGCTCGGGTCAAATCAGAAGGCCTGCAATGCGCCAATTTCTATTTCGGGTTCAAGTGACTCGCGGTTCTGAAAATTCGTCGTAAATGCCGAGCAGAAGTAGGCTTTAGAGCCAATGGGAATATTTGTCGTCTAGCTGGATGACTGGTTGGATGGATGGATGGATGGATGGATGAAATGGATGATGGGTGGGTGGGGGATTCCGGAGAGAGGGAGAGCGGGCGGGGGCGGCAGAGGCGCTCGAGAGGGAATCGACCCAAGGAGGAGGAGGAGGGCACACAGGCGCCCCGCTGACGGGGGGCGGGGCCGCGACGCCCGGGGGCGGGGCGGCGAGGGGTGGCGTGGAGTGGCCGGGTCCCCGGCGCGGCGCGGCTGGCGCTGGCCTGGCGCAGGCGAAGGGCGCCGGCTCCTCCCCGCGCCAGAGTCCCTTCCCCTTTGTTGAAGGTGACGCAGCGTCGGGTAATTGGCTAATTCGAGTCTCGTATTTGCCACAGTCAAAAGCGGATCCCCCGACGACATTTTTCGTCACGGTTTGACTTTTCGCAGTGCAGGGGGCGCCTCGACGACGGCTAAGATTGTGCGAGCGAGAGAGAAGCAAAGCTCAAGAGGGGTTGGCTTCTTCCTCTCTCTCTCTCTATCTTCCTCTGTCAGTCCGTCCGTCTCTCTCTCTCTTCAACTTGTCTAGGGCCGTATACGCCCCGACGTCGGCACGACCGACAAAGAGAAGGCGAGCTGCTCGAGACACTCGTTGAAGGGCCCAGACACGTCGTGGCAAGAAAAAGCAAGAAGAGTAAAAGAAAGGATAGAAGCGCGTGGCGTGGCGTGCGGCGCGCGGGTTTACAGTCACGCCTCGGCTGCCCCGCGGCGCGCCGGGCACGCCACAGTGTCGCGAACACAAACTCATCCGGAAAGTACGTAGCAGCAGGGGAACAAGACGCACCGACGACCCCGCGCAGCGTCGTCGCGTCACCGGCGATGAGCGTCGTGAAAGAGGAGCAGAGGTTGCAGAATATCGATTTGTCGCTTTATAGAGTAATTTCGACCGTCTCAATCAGGATCTCTGATCGGCGGTGATCGACACAGTAAATAATGAGGATAAACGTGCGTTATTAATCAGCAGCAGAGGCCGGGCCGCCTCACGCCGCGTTAGCGCGCCGCCCCCATCAGCGCTCATGACGAATGACGTATAAATAGGCGTGACAAAGAGCCGTTTGTTTTTCTTGCTATTTTACGCCGCTGCAGACACAATGATCCCCCTCCCTCCCCTTCTCTCTCTCCTTTTGATCAAGATGACTCATCTCGCAGCAAACCGCCCCGGCACAGCGGCGGCGGCAGCACAGCCTTTCTGCGGTGGCCCTGGAATGCTCGGCACGCGCTGCAGTTAGGCCCCTTCTTGGCGCCGCTGTCGATGACGGCCGACGATTAGCGCCGTGATTTGTCCCGAAAGCGTCGCGACGCCGAGCGGGGCCGAGCGGGGCCGAGCGGGGGAGCCGAGGCTAAAGAGCCTCAGAGTGAAAGAGTCGCACGGGTCACGTGACTGGTTCAACTGGGGAGTTGAGGTGACCGCAATATTTTTCATACCGTGTAGTCGTCAACTGTTTAGGCGCGCATTTAAACTATGACTATTTTACAATTAAGATCTTAGAATGAAAGACAAATATTGACTAAGAATAATTATCAAAGAAACCGAGCCGGAGCAGCCATGCTGGAAGCGATTTTTAATCCACAAAT
>NW_026271316.1:0-3691 GCF_000697945.3 Frankliniella occidentalis | reverse complement strand
CCCAGGCTGCCTTCGTACGCCACGCTGCACTTGCGCCCCAGGCCCACGCTGCCTTCGCGCCCCAAGCCGCCCCCGTGCTCCAGGTCGCCCACGACGCCCACGCAGCCCGCGCACCTGCACCTAACTTCACGCACACGGCCCCCGCCGCCCTCTCCAGCCAGCAGCATCCTGCTGTGGGGGCTGCTGTGGAGGCCACCCCAGCTGCCTTCAACGCCTCCAGCATCGGGGACGTGAACCTGAGCGGGGTCAAGGACAGCGACGCCCGCGAGGTCATGGACTCCCTCACGAAGGGCCTGCTCCAGGTCGACACTCCGCCGCCGCCGACTGTCGACGTCGACAAGCAGGACGACCTGCCCGCCGTGGGGCCTGTCGAGGGCTTGAGGATGGTACACCTCACGTCTCAGGCGCCAGCAAACGACAAGAAGCCCCAAGAGAACGTCCATGTTCCCAGCACCACCCCGGCCTGGGTCGTCAACACGCCGGCTGACCCGCCCGTCCAGGTCGTCAAGTTCGTTCCCGTGAACGGCACTCCGGCCACGCCGGAGCCCGAGCCCATCGACCTGGTGAGGTTCGCCACCAAGCTGGGACAGAGTGGCGTCGGGGAGGCCCTGGAAGAAATACAGAAGGACGACGAGACTTTACCTGGAATGACGAGGATCCTGTTTCCCCAAGGGATGTACGTCGACCCCTCGACAAACCAACCTTCCCATCACGTGAGCAAGAAGGACCAGACACAGCAGGAAAAAGCAGCCGTCCAGGACAAATCATTCAAAACAGCTAAAAAAATCAATCTTGGAGGAAAGGATTCAAAATATGAGAAAAAGCCGGTTTCTGTTGCGAAGCTGGATGCATCGAAGCCTGTCCATGAAAAGCTTGATGTCGTTCCCTACATGGTCGAGTCCAACGACAATCCTTCCCCCGTGGTGGCGCCATTGCAGGAGGAGCCCCTTAAGGCGGTGGAAGAAGACCCGATCTCTCTCAAATTCCCCGCGCCGATCGGCAACCTGGACGACGTGAGGGACCTCCTCAACATGAATGTCACCTTCGCGGACGAGCAGCCCACCTCCCCTCCAACCCCTCGGCCGAGTCCTCAGCCGGGCGGTGGCGACCGGGCGGCGACCGAGTCGGCGCCAACCTCGTCGAAACAGGCCGACAGACCGCTCCTCGGGAAACTAGACAAGCTCCTGAACTTTGCAAAGGAGATCGCGAGCCTGGGGCCGCTACAACCGGGGACCACAGATGTGCACGTGCACGGGGGGCGTGCCAGCCCGTCAGCGACCTCGGCCCATTCAGCCGCCAGCACCACTTCTCGTCCCGTCACCAGCACCAGCGCACCCGCCAGCGACCCAGCGGGACCTACGACCGCCACGGCCGAGCCCCAGGGCCCCGTCGGCCAGGCAGAGGACCCGCTCGCACGAAACGCAGACCTCTCGTCCTCGACGACCGCCAAGCAAGCTTATCTGAACCGGGCCGTCCAGTTCCCCCTGAGGGATTGGCATGATATTGGTGCGGCGAGGAGTGCCCGTGGAAGTTTCTCCGAGGTGGAGCAGCCCGAGGAGTGGCCCGGCGCGGCACCGACGGACCCCGCGAAGCCTTCTGACGAGCACGCGGCTGATGATGCGCAGCTGTTCGCGGTACCGCCCCCTCCCTCCGCGACCCCCACTGACGACAGTGGCGTCGTACACCCCCAAGCTTCGCCGTCGCCCACCCAAGAGGCCGCACCGCCAAGCCCTGAGAGCACCGATGAGGACCTGCACTTCGAGATCCAGGACCTGACCACGACGCCGGACCCAACCAAGAAGAAAAAGAAAAAGAAGAAGAAAGGGTTCAGGCTGCCCTTCGTAGTACCGACCACGACGAAGGCGCCGTGGCCGCGCTCGCTCGCAAACCTCGCCCCTTTCTTGCCCTTCCCGGAGGACTCTCAGATACGCCCACCCACCCTGATTCGCCGCCCGCACTTCAAGCCACCTCCCCACGCTCCCTGGAAGCATCATGACCACGGTCATGACTACAATTCAGGACACGACCACCAGCACGGCCACAGCCACGCCTACGGTCACAACCATGGTTACAAGTACAGCGTAGAGGTGGCCACCCTGCCCCCGCTACCCGCCGACGACCCCGTGCAGCAGCCGTGGTACTATCCTTCGCAGATGGACTACTCGTCGGGGTACCAAGGGCAGCCAGCCACCTATCAGCAGACCGCCTACCAGCAGGCCGCGCAACCCACCTACCAGCAGGCCGCGCAACCCACCTACCAGCAAGCCGCCTACCTGCAGACCGCCTACCAGCAGCCCTCTTACCAGCAGGCCGCTGCTCAGCAGGAGGCTTACCCACAGCCTGCCAACCAGCAGGCCGCATACCAGCAGTCCAACTATCAGCAGGCCGCCTACCAGCAAGCCGCCTACCAACAGGCAGCTAACCAGCTGAACACATACCAGCAGCCGGCCAACCAGCAGGTCACCTACCAGCAAGCCGAATACCAACAGGCAGCCAACCAGCAGGTCGCCTACCAGCAGCCGGCCAACCAGCAGATCGCCTACCAGGAAGCCGGATACCAACAGGCAGCTAACCAGCAGGTCGCCTACCAGCAAGCCGGATACCAACAGGCAGCTAACCAGCAGGTCGCCTACGAGCAGCCTGCCAACCAGCAGGTCGCCTACGAGCAGCCTGCCAACCAGCAGGTCGCCTACCAGCAAGCCGGATACCAACAGGCCACTGACCAGCAGCCCGCAAACCAGGAAGCCGCCTACCAACATACTGCAAACCAGCAGGGCACCTACCAGTATCCTGCAAACCAGCTGACCCCCTACAACCAGGACGCCACTGCCGCTTCCCATCCGGAGCAGAAACCAACCAGCGCAACGCAGCCCTTCGAGCAGCAGGCTGCTCTCGAGAGCGACGTCATCCAGCCCCCTCCCGTCTACACACAGGGCGTCTACCAGGATGGCGGCTACGCCCAGGCCGAGTACGGCCCGGTCGCGTACCAGCCCGATGTGTTCCAGCCGCAGTATGAGTCGGGCGCCTACGGAGCCGAGGGCGCGCAGGGCCCGTATGGGGTGCAGCAGGAGCAGCCGCTCGCGTTTTACCAGCCGCCCACCTACGAGTCCCCCTCCAATTACGTGCACCAGCAACGCCGACGACGATCACCCGACACCGGGGCGGCACTGACAGCCGACACACACGACGTCGCGGGCGACGCGGAGGAAGGAGCGGATAAGGAGGTCGACACCGTGAGTTTTGCGGACGCTGTTGCAGGGGAGAAAGCGGTGGGCGAGAAAGAGACAGAGGGGGCGGTTCCGGATGTCGAGGATATTGCATCGAAACGAGTGCTGGCCGAACAGAGTCCGTCGCTCGCAGAGGAACCTGAAGCGACGTCATTCAACGAGAAGGAAACTGCGGACGGGCTACTGTTGTCCGATGAGGAACGGTCGATCAAGAATGTGGCTTCGCTGGACCGCCTCCTCTCCGTCGACAATTTCGAGCAGACGGCGCTGGATCCAGCCGACAAAATGAACGAGCAGATTGCCGTGGTGTCGGCGCCCCGAGCGGACAGCGTCGTAGACGACATCGAGGCCGCGATGCCCGCGACGGAGGACGTGGACACGGGTGCGGCCAACAACCCCCAGAGCGCAGCGATAGCGGATCCTGTAGACAAACAGGATGGCCCGGCTGCCGAGGAGACAGCGCC
>NW_026271315.1:0-1591 GCF_000697945.3 Frankliniella occidentalis | reverse complement strand
GGGTCCTTCAAGTGCCGAAAAGCCCGACGGAGGGAAAAGGAAAGCGAGGAGAAAGACTGGCTGGCAGGTGATCGGGCGCCAGGCGCTGACTGAGAGAGCGGCCATACAATAGTGTTAACACCTCGCAAGCTGGGGTCAGGGCCTTGGGCCGGGCCAGGCCTGGGTGAAGCCCTGGCGATGTCCTCCACAGCAATGACGTCCTTTACCCCTCTTTCGAGCATTTTCGCCGATAGAGTTGTGTCCAATGTGTTTCTCAATGAACTCACGGGACCGTGTGCACACTAAAGTCCCTGTCCCTCGTCCCTGAGCTGGGGTGCTCCGCGTGTATGTGACAGTCCCAATCCTTGACCTCCCTGTATTGATTCGTCTTCCATATCGATCTCTGGTACATTACATTTTACCCGGTTCAAAAATCAATGCAACAGTGCTATCGCTTTTCCTTACCTGGTAGCGGTCCAGGGCGATGGCCGTGATTGAGATGGTGGACACAAAGATGCTGACGGCTTGCAGGGCGCCGAGGATCTTGCAGATGAACTCCTCGCGGCCGAGCGGCCAGTACTTGCAGAGGATCTCCATGAGAGTGAGCGGCATGGTGACGAGGCACAGCAGCAGGTCCGACACGGCCAGGTTCACGATGAACATGTTGCGGGCCGTGCGCATGGAGCGCTTCCTGGCCACGGCCCACACCACCAGGCCGTTGCCCGCCGCGCCGAAGCAGATGAGCACCGAGTACAGCACGACGAACGTGAAGAAGGCCGGGTCGTCGAGGCCGCGGTTGCGGTCGAAGCTGGAGAGGACGTCCGGATCCACGCCCTTGCTCGCGTTCAGGATCCACGACATGTTCTCCAGGATACCCATGTTGGTGGCCATGACACGTGGACGGCCGCCTGCGGGGGAGACAAAGAGAGAGCAAAAGTTAGTTAAATGGACAACTTTCAGTAACAACCGAAATAAAACAGAACATGGGTCCCGGACGTGGATGGCAAACTTTTGCACAAATACTGCCTGCCCCGCTGTCGATATGTGCGCCGTGTGTGCCGCTTATTGGGACCAGCTTGTCAGGGCCGCGGCCGCGCGGCTGGCGCTGCGGTGCCGGCCAACGGCAAACTTTGACCCTTATCCACTCCAAGTCAGTCGCACTGCAGCACAGTATACCGCCCTGCTGGCTGGGCTCAGTGGGATTGGACTCACTCTGGTGACCACTCGCGATTCAATTCCCCGTGTGTTTTCAATCGCCCCCCACAATCCCTCGGATGGTTTTTGCGAGTGCGCAGCGAGGGGGCGGCGGCCTGCTGGTCGGTCGCCGGGTCCTCCAGCTCTGCCCGGCTCTGCCCCTCAGCTGGCCCTTGCTGCTGGCCGTATGCCCTGCCGGCCCTGCCCCGGGCCCAATCCAATTCCTTGCGAAGCAAAGAGGGCCGCCGCACGGCAAAGGTGGCGAGGTGAAGCGACAAAAATAAAAACCCACCGCAGTACGAGAGAGAGAGAGAAAGAGAGAAAGAGAGAGAGAGAGAGAGAGAGAGAGAGAGAGAGAGAGAGAGAGAGAAGCGTAGATCACAGCAGGGGGTGAAAAGGTAGAAATCAAATCAATTTT
>NW_026271314.1:0-1169 GCF_000697945.3 Frankliniella occidentalis | reverse complement strand
CAGCCTCATGGCTTATTTAGTAAAATAGATCTTAAGTTTGTAAAAATTCTATGAAATTTTTGATGTTCACAACTTGCCATGTGCTCCAATAAATTTTCTTGTACTTTTGTAACGAACAATACTGTATGTTATTTTTTAATACGTGTGTCATATTCAACTCCTAATTTTCCCCCAATTTTTGCTATAGAAATGTATACATATCTTTTCTAGTATCTGCAAATAATTCATCTGATCCGAAAATGGATAAATTTAAAGAGTGTAGAGAAATAATAGTTTTTATGACGCTTGATAATTGTAGAATGTTGGATTTATTGGTGAACTTCAAAGCATCGGTCACAGAATAATGATAGAACAGGTTTGCATACCCGCACACATGTTCCCCTCACTTTGCAGGACTGTCATTCTACCGGCCGGCAGGCCAGTTTTTTTTTAGGACCCCCGCGGGGCAGTAACCTGATATCATTGCTGCCCGGTCCACCGCAGTCCTCGCGGCTAATCGCGACGCCATGTGATAATGCCAAAATATTGCCATAGGTCACTTATATCAGCAGGGCTATAAATAGTGCAGCGCGGTGCAAACACGGTGGGGGTGAGGAGGGGGGGGGGTGCAATTATCAGGCCCGGCAGCAGTGAGAACGTCCAAAACAACACACGCACACACACACACACGTTGGGTCAGAGGCGCGGGTCAACACACATTTACATGTCGCGCCATAAACATTCAAAGATATCGAGGGCGGTGCGGTGGCAGCTTGGACGGCACGACGGGCTGCAGCTCGCCACGTCACGTCGCGTCACGTCCGTCACACTTTTCGTCACGACTCGTCGTCCCGTCCCGTCGGCGTGAAAGCCCCGCTTGGCGCGGCGAGCTAACGACCAAGCGCCAGTAAGTCAGTCAACAGAGTTGCGCCCCGGTTGGCAACACCGCCCGTCTGCCGGTCCGGCCGGCGCGAGCGCGCGAGCAGCGATGGGGAAGAAAAGAAGAAGATAAACGAGTGAACAAACCGAACGGGTTGCGAACGCCGGCACCACGGCGACGACGGACGACGACGACTCGCCCTCGGCGCGTCGAGTTGTTAGCAAGTAAAGGTTTAAGGTGGACTAGATGCGAACCCTACCGGCTCTCAATAATTAGAACTTAGAGATAGAGTGAGACTTGATAGTTTATT
>NW_026271313.1:0-1084 GCF_000697945.3 Frankliniella occidentalis | reverse complement strand
GAAAGGGGGCGGGGACCGCAACTTACGAAGAGGGAAATGGAAGGGACGGGGCAAGCTTTTCGGTGAAGTTCCTGATTGCGCGCAGCCGCTCTCCGTCGATTCATCGATTTAGGAAGTTAAAGGAGATCAACATCGAGAATAACAAAAACAAGAACAAAAGAACAAAAATCTACGAGCAAAACATGGCCGTATATAGATAAGATAAGCAGGTCACGATGACAGTTGGCAATGCACTCTAGGTTGTTGCTGATACACGGCGTAGTATAAAGTGAATCAGTGTTGGTTCGTGGGGGGAGCGTGCGTGGGCGTGCGCGCGCGCGCGCACTGGGCTGAGCATCCTTGTTACACGCTCGATTTGACCGTCACATTAGTTGGTCGTGCGGCCGCCACGCCTACGGCTCGTCACTCACAGCAGCAGCAGCAGCGGCAGGCTGGCGCTGCGAGTGCGGAACCCCCCGCCCCGCCCCACCGCAAGTGTGACACGTTTCAAAATAACGCGCGCATCGCGCATCCCGGTTGTCGGCATCCATCGTGCGCCGCCGACACATCCTACATTCATGCGGTGCCGACGGGCGCCTCATTGCGTTACACGATGACGTACGTTACGTACGTTGACGTCGGTTCGACATTGAAAGGACCGTCAGAGTACGTGCCTCGCAGAATGTGTCGTCATCAAATCAATAATCTGTATTTAAAAAAAAATATGAATGCGTCACGTTGTCTTGCTGTTGGCTGGCCGTTCGTCACACAGCAGGTTATTGTAGCTCAGTTTTGCCGCTTCATGACGCGTTTAAGCAGTCTGTTATCGGATGTGGGCTCGGCCCAGCCCAGCCCCGCCCAGCCCCGCTCGCTCGGGCGTGGCTCTCAACGGCTTACCGCCATAAGTGCTGCTAAACCCGGCCGCCCCCAGAGGGCAGCCCTGGGCGCAACGAACGCGACGCGCGCGCTCTCCAAAAAGCGCACTAATTTGAAGAACAACGTTTGTTCTAGTTCAAAGTACGCGAGAGCCCGCTCCCGTTCGGGCAGTCCGCCCCGCACCCACAGAGCAGCCGCGGAACCTCAGTTAGAACTTGGCCTAGAGAGG
>NW_026271312.1:0-1073 GCF_000697945.3 Frankliniella occidentalis | reverse complement strand
GTGGGGTGGGACGCTCCGCTCGTAACTGCCGCTTAAAGTGACGGCCGGCCAGGGTGCGGGGGCGGGGCAGTTTTAACGGCGCTTTTATGGGGAGCTCGCGGGTCATCGCGGCAGGAGGGCCCCGCCCCGCCCTGCCCCCCGCTGCAGTCAGTGCAGTGCACTAACGCGCGCCACTCAGGAACAGCGGGGGACGGCCGGGCCGCGCCCCGACCGCACCTGAGCACTGCGCTGACCGACTGTAAACAAACACACACTCCTCGGCCGCATTAGGGCCCTTTATTGACGCGGGCGTGCTAGTGGCGTACGGCCGTGCACTCCCACACTGCTCACACGACCCGCCTCTCGGCGGCACTCGGACGACACAAGGCACAGGAAGCACTTTCCCAACATCTGTATCCCTTTCAGTCATGACGTGCGCGTGTGTCACCCAGCACTGTTTGAAACCTTTGCAAAGAATTTGGCCGCGTATCGCAATAATTCGCGAATCAAAAACCTTTTGTTCTGTTTGCAATCGCGGTACCTTTGTGCGCGCGCGCGCGCGAGCGTGTGTGTGTGTGTGAGGAAGATTTTGCGATGCTGCCGCCAAACTGTTTGTAATTACAAACAAAAAGTTGGCTTTCGGCTTTGCAAAAGGTTTTTATCTGTCACCCTCATCATGACGCCCTTGGCCGAAGGCCCAGCAGGCTCGGCCCACAGAGTTGTGGCAATAAGGCTTTTGCAATAAGCGCGGGACGATTAACATCTCCCACACCCTCATCCCCTTCCTCCTCACCGCCCGTCCAACCTCGAACCCTTTCTCTTCTCCTTTTTCTCCGGGGGAGGCAGGCTCAAGTGAAACAAACCCCTCTTGCTCTTGTAAAAGAGCTCAGGGCGCAGCACCGGGGCATGCGGCCTATGAAAATTGCCTTAAAGAAAGTTTTGTCGGCGTCGCACGACACGAAGGGAAATTATAATTTGTCGTCTGTGAGGCGGGCGAGAGGTAGGGGCGGGCCGGCGGGCCGGCGCCGTCGTCGTCGCGCAGGTCAGCCCGGGTGAATGGGGAATGAGGCCCGGCCCGTGTTTGCGCGGCCTCT
>NW_026271311.1:0-1862 GCF_000697945.3 Frankliniella occidentalis | reverse complement strand
CCCCCCCGGCCGACCACCGCGGGGTCGCGGCGCGCTGCCGCTGGCTGTGAGTGACGCACTACTGCAGCTCGCTGATAAGCCGCGGGCAATACGAATCAATTATATACTCGGCGAAGAGCAGAGAAGAAAGAAAGGAGCTGGCGGCGGCGCGGCGGCCGCATCAGCATACGGCCCATAGCTTGTGCGGCGGAGCGTGGCATGGCGGGCCACGAGCAGGCTCATACCTCACACACGCACAGCGCACGCCTTGCGGCCTCTCTGGGCCCCGCTCGAGCTCGCCTGATGAGCCTCTTGGGCGCGGGGGACGCGGAGTCAATGTCGCGCCGCCGCGGCTCTGCTCGGCTCTGCGCCGCTCTGCGCCGCTCTGCGCCGTTCTTCACGCGCGGAGGTTATTTTCGTCTGTAAACTCCACGGCGCGGCGGGCGGCATAGTAATTGTTCCCGGCGCGTGTATCGGAGCAGCGCCGTCGTGGACGCGTGCGCGAACGGGACGGGCACGTTAGTAGTGTTCGTAGGGCACGTTAGTGTTCTGAGGGCACGTTAGTAGTGTTCGTAGGGCACGTTCACCGCCGCCGCGTTCACTTCCTGGTGGTGGTGGGGGGGGATTTCAAAATGCGGAATTTTTCCGGTAAAATGGGGACCTGTTAGAGAAAAAATATCGGAAAAATTGAAATGTTTCCAGAAAAGTTGGAAAAGTATAAAAATTTTCACTGAAAAATTAAGAACTCCCCCCCCCCCTAAAATTTCTAAACATACTTTTACGAATAATTCGTGGACGGAGGGCCCCCTCGCCTGTTCCTAAGGACTCTCGGATTCCTCCTCGATGCGGTCGGGGCTGACCTGGTGCTGCCGTCGTGGCCGCACGCTTTGTTTGCTGATTTGCTGGATGTGCAGGATGCGGTATTCCCGGGTATTCCCCTCGCTCTATCCGAGCGATTTGCACGCAACTTACACCGGTATGTGAGCATGACTCCGCTACCAACGGCAGCCTCTCGCCGCATGCCACCCACACCCTCTGGACTGAGAGGGAATCGTCCAGAGATTACGTCCGTTTTTCCGAGGTGATCCATTCGGCGAATTTCCGGAGGTTTGGCGCCTGCGAGACTCAGGGCAGGCCACCCCGCACTACATGTATGCGCTGCAGGCGGTGTGTTGCCTACCCATCAGGCGCTAGGAGTCCTTGCATACGCTAAACTGAGCAGCTTGCTTCGTTACAGCGCGAATGATGGCCGCACTTTCTGGCTTATTCCTTACGCACCGCCTCTATCTATATCTATAAAGTCGAGGTGGTGAATGAAGCCGCTCAAGCCGTACAGTAAGGCAGTCATTGGCGGTCCTCGGAGTGGCAAGGGCGATGGAAGGCTCCGTCCAGGAACTGGCACACGACGCGACCGCGGCCCATCATCTTTTGAGTGTGAATAATTTGGTGTACGACGACGGCGGGGCGGGCGTCAATCGACAGACAGCCCCCCCCCCTCCTCCTCCTCATCCTCCTCCGAGCTGGAACAGTAGCCGACAGCCAACACACCGGGACTGCCTCCCACGTTGAACGTTTTATATTGAGCGTTCGATCCGCAGCGCTCTCCTCGCCCCACCACCCTGGGCCATGCAGGTGCACCGCGCGCGCGAGCCCGTGCAGCCACCCCCGCTCGCGTCGTCGCAACCTCCCACGGCCACATGTGTGCTCGGCAGACACCCAATAAAGTAAAAGTAATGCAAAAACGCACCGTGGGAAATTAATCCTTTCTCTCTCTCTCTTTTCTTTTGCGCAGTAGAGGTCTCCTGGTAGCGTGACTTGTCGTCGGGGTGGGATCGCTTACCGGCGAGGAGCTGGCGGGCAGGAGGAGGGAGGAGGGAGCGGGG
>NW_026271310.1:0-1016 GCF_000697945.3 Frankliniella occidentalis | reverse complement strand
GGGGGGGCACGTGCTGTCGAGGTCGGCCTGACAGTGAGCGCAAGAGGGGCAACCGCAGCACTCTCCTCAGGCCACACTGCAGCGCCACTGCACCACCAGAATCAGCCACTCGACCGAGGCGAACCATGACTGCACTGCTGCATACGTATCCGCGGCGTCCGGCCCGGCGTCCACAACATCCTCTGCTCGAGCCACGCGGCTGAGCCGCTAAGCAAACCCTGAGGATAACCAAACCAGGCCATGGCGCGGTACTCGCAACGCGTAGGGGGACGCGGACGCCTGCAGCGACACCATGGCCGCCCGGGACTTAGCAGACGGGGCAGCAAAGCCTGCAAGCAGCCTCCTCGGGTAAGCGTAGGCACGCAACTCGTCCTCTCGCCAAAAGGAGAAGAGTGCACGTCTGCGACTTTCGAACAGCTTACAGTGATGGAATGTCACTCTTTTATTCTCGCAAAGTGTCACACCCGATACACCACCAGGCATTGTGCATGCCGGCCGGTTCTTATCAAACACAATGGCCGGCGAGGCGCGTCGCAGCGCAGCGCGCCTGTAAGCCGAGCCTTCGCCTCCGCCGGCTCTCAGATAGCGCAGGCTTACCACGAGGCTTGCCCATGGGCTTGCCCGGCGCCGGCCAGGCACCGGTGTGGCGTGGCCAGACGAGTGCAGGGCGCGAATAGAAGCCAGGCGAAGCGTCGCATACCCCTGATATCTTTACGACGAGGGGGTGCCGGCTCCGCGCCCGCACCCCGAGGGCCGAGGGCCCGCAGCACGCAGCCAGGGCCAGGGCCGGCGCGCGGGTGGGGGTGGGGTGAACGGCTATGCACCGCGCGCCCGGGCTAAGTGCTAAATTGAGCTGATTTCGGAAGGGCAGTGGCCCCCACGCCCGAGAGGGCTAGCCTAGCCGACAGACCCGGCCTAGCTGGCCGCATGCGGCGCGGCTCTGCCAAGTCAAGTGCGGAAGTCACTCGTTGCAGCCAATCCGAATAACCAAACCAATGCAGCTCCACCGTGGACCC
>NW_026271309.1:0-1480 GCF_000697945.3 Frankliniella occidentalis | reverse complement strand
ACTCATTCTATGTACGCCAGACAACATCACGCGTAACAGGCTTCGCGTTGTTTGACGCACGCTGTTACGCTGCGACATGCCTAGCACATGTAGCTGGACCTGCGGTGCTAGCTACCTAGTCGGGTAAAAGGTAAATAGGCTCCGCTATAGCTTAATTATAGCTTCGCTATCGGTTAGCTTACTTGCGAATAATGAACGCAACTCTTTAACGCAACTACCCAACTCTACTTCGGAAACCGATGGTTACCCAGAGGACATTGGTAATTAAATTCACAACTATTCATCGTAAAATACTAGTGTTTGAGACTGTTCCCAAGACTGCCTCTATCAGGACGCAAAGCCCCCCCCCCTTGTAGTCCCACGTAGTCCACCGTAGTCCACCGTAATCCCGCAATCGTGTGTACGCTCAAAAATGGAGTGGTGGCCCCCTCGTCTTGAAATGCCTGATGCAGATGATCCAGTTGATACTGTTTCCCAAGAAGTGTGGAAATCAAAGAAAAATAAACGGCCGCCAGGTGGTTTCCACTCTAAAACTGCAACTAAATTGTATGCTTCAAAACTGGTGAAGAGGATGAAGAAATCAGCCAGAAGTGTAAAGAAGAAGGCAGTATGTGCAGCGCCTCAAACCAGCTATAATGCAGACTGTTATTCTGTTAGGATTGAGGTACAGGATACTGCAGCACATGTTGCTCCAAAAGATTTAATCGATGGAGATGTCGCATTGGCACAAGCTGCCTCCTCCACTGCTATACCTGACATTTACTCTGAGATTGAGGTAACAACTTTTGCTTCCACCTGCTGCTCCTGAGGCTGAATTTGCTTCTTCAACTGTTGATCAGGTAAGAACCACTTCTTACTTTCCAAAAGAAGTACTTTTTAAGTAATCACTGTTGGGTTGTTTATGTTATGTATTGTGGTGATACGTAGGTTTAAGATAATTGAGGGGCACAAGTATAGACATCTTTAATGGGCAGAGCCAGACTGACGATAGCAGAGGGAATACATAGTGTGCGTAAGTTTAAGTGCAAATAAGCCGAGGGTCAATAAGGTAGCAGAAGTAATCACAAGTAAAAAACTGATAATAAACAGATTACAATTACATACATGCTGAGGATTAAAATTGAATTATGAATACAGAATTGCTGAGTGGATAATTAATTATTAAGAATGTGATTCGAACAGGTAAACAAGTGCAGAGTGCAAATTAAATTGTCAAGACAAACAGTAATCACAATAATAAAGAAATACATTCAAACATTTCTCTTCTTCCCGAGGGAGTCAATTGCTAGAAATGAAAAGATTACTTTTATACATGATGAGCAATTGTCTAAATTGATTGACAACACAATATGCAATGGCAAGCAGTAATATACACTAAGTTGTTTTTTACATGCAGCAAAGCGAGGTTAAAATCAGGTGCAAGTCACAAGTTGAGATAAATTTCAGATACAGGAATCAGTTTTTCACTGTCTTTGATTTG
>NW_026271308.1:0-4291 GCF_000697945.3 Frankliniella occidentalis | reverse complement strand
AAGAGAAGAGAAGTAAAGAGAAGAGAAGTAAAGAGAAGAGAAGTAAAGAGAAGAGAAGTAAAGAGAAGAGAAGTAAAGAGAAGAGATGTAAAGAGAAGAGAAGTAAAGAGAAAAGAAGAGAAGAGACGCGGTAACGACCCGAAATGTTTTAAATACTATGGATCAGCGGGTTCGCGACTGCTGGTCGACCGAATAAAAAATTTCAAAGTCCTTCTCAAAATTTGTCTGTGACAATTTATTGCTTGCTCTCGCCCGCTACTGGTGCGCGCCGAAAAACAGTCTGCACATGCACAAGACTTCGTCAAAGCGCGGTCATGGGAATTCCCTGTAGCCCCTAAAGTATTGGAACAAGAAACAATTCCCTAGGGATACTTTCCTAAAAGATTCAAAATACACAGCGACGAAAAAAATTATGCTCACTCGTGCTCATCACACTTTTATCAATCAACCCCAAAACCACGGTTTTCTGAAAAATGATCCATTGGTTTTACCCAATCTATGTATAAATTTAGAGATCCTGTATTTACCTGTTTTCGCCGGTTACCTTGCATGGTCAAAATCCTGTTGGCGCACATGACGTGTTCAAGCCGGACACTTTCAAGGCTTTCGTGATAAGATAAGCGTGCGCCAGAGAGGCGTGGCGCCCAAAACTAGTCGAGCGATCGGCGCTAGGCCATCCCGCGGACATGTCGAGCCATACTGAGCCAAACGGCAGTGGATGATTCGCACGAATAAATGAATTGGCTGACATGAGCCGATCACTCCAGTGGCTGATGCAAAGTGATCCCTCTCTTTGTTTGCTTGGCCTGGGTAAATGTCCAAAAGGGGCGTTCGCAGCGCCACAGACCGCGAAGCCTGTTACGCGGAGATTGGTCTGGCGAATACGCACCAAGTGCCTAGTTCAAGCAACTGGCATATGGACGTGAGGTACCAGCGAGGCGCCCTTGCGAACGCACCGGAGCGCATCTAGCGGCACGGTGCAGTAGTGCCGCCAAGGTAACCCCCTCCTACCGCCGTGGCACCTGGCCGCGCTGGCGCTGCACTGTACAGCCTTTGTTGCACCGCGCTGCACAGCGGGGCGAACGCTTTCCATATGATCCTGGGACTAGCGGCAGCAGCATTTCCATTCCCTGAGATCCGAGGCAATACGGCATGTTATACGACGCTGCTGCACTGGGTCGGCCCTGGCCTCCTGACGTATGCCTGGAGGGGCGGCCCCTGTCAGGAGCAATGCCTGCCGGGCCCATACTGGGCCCATATGGGACACGCCTGTCCGATACGGAAGCGCACACCGCTGTTTCCGATCAGCTCCTGACGGGCCTTCATGGACGTAGAAGGAACACTACGACCATGCCCTTCCTTCCTCAATTCGTCTTTCTTTCCTTTCTTTCTTTCCCTTGGGTCAAGATCGGGGGACACCGTAAAAAGTTATTGATCTTCCAGGTCTTCAGATATTTCTTAAAGCCTGTAAAACAGGTTCAGAAATGAAATTCTAGTTTCAACTTTTGAGCATTGCTACTTTCGCAATAATCGAATAAAATTAGAACCTGAGAAAGGGAACAACTTTCCAGGAAGCCCTTTCTTTCGTGTTTAAGCAAAGGAAGGAATAAGAGGCGAACAATAATCCTTGACTACCGGAAAGGGTGTGGGGAGGGGGAGGGGAGCGAGCGCACAGCGAGCAGCTCGAAGTGTACACGGTACCTTCCATTTCCGATCAGAATAACATTGGGGCCCCGCGGATTGCGATGAGATTGTCGTTGAGGCGGCGACGTGACGCCAGAATCAAAGGAAAATAAAGAAACCACTTCCACCGTATGCAGCGGCAGCAGCGCCGGGGGGCGGTGTGAGAATAGTTTGAGCCGTCGTCCGCGGTGCGTCGTCTGCTCCGCTCGGCACGCCAATACGGCGCGGCAGCCATCCCATACGAATCGTGCCGCAATCGTGCAAACTGCAAAAGGAACCAACGGAGACGAGGAGGGAAAGGGGTCGTACCGTGTAGAGAGAGGCCTCTCCCCCCCCCTCTCTCTCTCTCTCCCACTGCAAAATCGTTCGCACCGTGTACGCGCCGCGGCCGCCGAGCCGCCCGAGAGTGGGATTACAACTTTGAGCTTCATCCCGCTCGCGCCAGCCTCGTCCTGGTCTACGAGAGCTCGCCGAGGAGCGCCGCGTGTTGTGGGACTCCCGTAATGTATGTATATGCCGTTTGCAGAAATCCCCCCTTATATGTTTTCGTTGTTCCGCGAAACATAAGGGCCTTCAAGTCCCTTAATAAGATTTTGTTTTCCTGGGCTCCACCCGGCAAATCGCCATCGTCAGACTGCGGCGTCTAGACTAAAAATGTGTGCCTCAAGATGAAAAATAAAACAGATGTCACAAGTAATATGTAACTTTCATCCGATCTATTCGTTGAGACGTGCCTGGGGGGGGGGGGGGGTAGCGTTCAGAATCGAAGTGATGGTGCAGAAAATTACAGGTCACGAGCGCAGTGCAGCAAACAAAAGTGGCACTCATTATGCCTGATGTACAGGCAAGCGCGCAATGAGCCATCGATCCCCTGAGTGTTCTGGTGGCCCGCCAAAGCCTCGCCCAGTCCACAGCCCGCCCCGCCGCAACCTGCTACTCTGCTCCGGGAGGGAATTGATCTTGATAAGTAAAATCCCATTTATTCAAAGCAAGGCCAATCCGAGCCAATCTCTTGCACCGGGGACAGGAACAGGGGGTGAGAAGGGGACCGGCCAGAGGTCCGAACGGCCATTTAGATACGTTATTTTCGATTTTCGCCCTCTCTGCCTGCCATTTCTCTCTCTCTCTCTCTCTCTCTCTCTCTCTCTCTCTCTCTCTCTCTCTCTCTCCCTCGCTCCCTCCTAGCCGCGATAGGCTGGATGTATAAAGTCCCACTCAAGGACTCTAGCTAGGGGTATAGAGGGAAGCACCATTCGCCAGTCAGCCCGGCGCTACACGGCAAAATGTTTTACAGATTGCATTGGCAACCGCATCACGTTTGAAAGCAGTATGACCGATAGATCAAGGCGGGTAAATTAAACGTCGGAGAGAACTGGGCGACGTTTTACTGCCCTCTGGGAGTATAGTGAACAGCAAGCGCCGCGCCAGGGTGAGCCGCACAAACGGAACGACAGGTATCGGATCGAAGCGGCCAGACTTGGCCCCATCGACCCGCGATCCGATAATTAGTCATAAGTCGGCGCTCACGCCACATGCTGTCAGAACTGTGTTCGGAATCAGACGGTCAAACGAAATACTGAAGCAAGGCGGGAGTACTAGAAAGACAACACAGCTCCAGCTCCCAGGCTGCCGGTGGTGGTGCTAGCACGCATGCCGGCTGGCAGACAAAAACAGCTGACGGCGTGGTCAACGCTCCGGCGACCGCCGCGCCGCCCGGCCTCTGCCGTCGCCGTGGGCGACTGGCGGCGAGTCGACTCGTACTGCCGCGCACACGCGTTCGCTCGCGTTCGCTCGCGTTCGCTAGCGTTCGCTCACCTCAGCATGCCCCACCGGGCCTTGGCTTGCTCCGCCATCCCCCTCGCTCAGGCCGCGACAAGTGTTGCGTCACCGACGTTAATCCAGGTCGTTGCAGCAGACGACATCGGCCAGAGTCTGTTGCGGTAGGGCTCGGCTATTCCTGTCGTCGCACTGACGTCACGCTTTCTTCTCGCTGAGCCGTGTCGACACACTCGCGCACCACGCGACCACGGCGGCGAGCTCAGCCTGCCAGACGCACACCACGCACACGCGGCCGTACCGATACTGCCGACTGCCGAGGTACTTGAGTCACTGGGGCTGCCCGACCAGACCACGCCGCGGCGCGCGCCGGCCGGGCAGGGCTTTGTGCTGCTGGCCCCGCGCGCCCCGGCCCGGCTCGCCACGGCCCGGCCCCGCCCGGCCTGTCAAAGCCTGCTCGTCCGTCCGCCCGTCTGCCGTCCGCCCGCCCGCCCGCCGCGCCCGGCACCTCCACTACAACCTCTCCCGCGACCGCGCTGTCAGGTGGCGCGGCGTGGCGCGGCGTCGCGATATCAGCTGATACCCGTCACCTCACATTCCAAAGCCGCTAGACGCAACAGCTGAGTGCGGCCCGCCCTGGCCACATCTCTCATTTATTGGTTAGGACGGCCTGACGTGCCCTGCCCTGCCGCCGCGGTCCGCGCGCTCCTGCTGCTCCTGCTTATATTCCTGTCCTTTGTGAGCCCGTGCGGACGAGCTGGGGCTGCAGCCTACTGCAGCCGAGGCGCACTCGCCCCACTCCGCCCGCCAACGGCCTCCGTGGCCCCCCCCC